>NC_052674.1:12133765-12303765 GCF_016802725.1 Solenopsis invicta | reverse complement strand
GTGGCGGTGGCGGTGGCGGTAGCGCGCGGCGTTAGTACCGTTTGGACTGGCGCGGCTAGACTCGCGCTAGACGAAGATAATGCCAGACGTTAGAGAGTGCCTGGCACATGACGTAATCCATTGCTCACTCGCTCGCTCTCTTTCTCTCTCTCTCTCTCTCTTTCTCAGTGCCGCGAGAGGCGCTCGCGCCTTCGTTTGTCGTGCGTCGCTCCGGGGCCGTGCCGCGACCGTGCCACGGTCGCCGCCGCGCCGCGTGTACGCGCGCTCGACTCGACTCTCTACGCGTTCACTCTCGTTTTCCACGCCGCACCGCACCTCGTCTGGCGCGGGGCTGCCGCCGCGTGGGAGTAATCGTTTTTTCCTCGTTTCCTTTTTTGTTTTTTTTTTTTAATTTTTTTTACATACCCGATTTCGTCACGTTACAGCGCCGCGTGCGCGCGCAAGAGGAGCGAAAAAGAGGCAGCGAGAGAGAGAGAGAGAGAGAGAGAGAGAGACAGATTTTATTTTTATTTTTGTTCTTCACTAACCGCGGGCGATTACGTATTTTTTTGGGGTGCAAGATTTCAGCGCCCGCGAGTTTACGCACGACGTCCCGCGTTTCGCATGTATATATAAATATACATATATTTCCTTTCTCTTTTATTTACGCGTTTACGATGCACGAGAGTCGGGAGAGACCACGTGTCGCAAATATTAAGCACGTGGTATAAATATTGAGAGGCGGACAATTGCTATTCATAGATGATATTTTTCGCACGCACCTGCGGTCGCGCGGAGAATTTCTTCAAATCGCGCTTCCCTTCGCGCCGCGTCCGTATATCGGCCCGCCCGCTCCCTATTTTTACGAGAGACCGCAGGTTAAGCTTGTTGCACGGCTGTGCAGCAACTTGAAAACACCAGTGAACCTAGGTATAAATAGATTCTGAGAGTACACACCGAAACGTCAGCGAGTGAAAGAGAAAGACGAAGAAAAATCGCGAGAAAGCGACACAGCGGCTGATATAGACGAGAGAACGGAAAAGAAAGAAAGAGGGGCGAAGGGAGGGGGGGAGGGGGGATAGAGGCGAGCGGCTCTGATAAAAAATATTAAATTATATGACGAAATCTTGCACAAAGTTACAATTTGCAATTACGTAGATGCAGTTGCAAAAAGATGTTAAAGTAATGATATTTTCCAAAGTATTGATAACTGTAAGTTTGCGTAATTAATTTCGAAATAGTATTTCAGCGAAATTATAACGATGTGGTGAATCATTTTAATAGTATGTGAGCAAAATTGAATTTAGAAAAAAATTGTTTGATAATTGGAAAAATTATTTTAGCCCTATTATGTATAAAATACTTAGAAATATGTTTTTGTATACATGCTTACAAAAATGCATAATTTTTCCTAAATAAAATATTACATATTCCGCATGGTAATATTTTAAATAAAGAATCAAAGGTTTTTGAAATAATTGTAAAATATCTATACCTAAAACTTAGATTTGTCTATTTTTTTGGCAAACATTACTTAGAAATTTTATTTCGACAAAACTGTTGCGTTATTATCGTCTTAGCGCAATTATTGCAAAATTTTTGTCGATTCACGAAATCATTGTTGCGCAATATTTGCACACAGAGAAAACTTTTTTCGAGTCTCAAAATATATTTGTTAGAATCAGAGAAACTCATGCGTTGCTATACAGTACGAAAAAAATTTCTTTGGTTTGAAAAAATTTGTTTGTCGTTCCTTTTATCAGAATTAAAGAAATAGTTTTGCAACGCAAATTTTTCTTTTTTTAATCTAGGAAATATATTTTCGAAATCAGAACAACTAAATTATTTCTTACATTTCTATCAGTACTTTTTTTGAAGTGAAAAGTTATTTGTTTAATCTAGGTAAATAATTTATTTACTTTAGAGAAAGACTAACAATGTCATTTCTTGAAATTTAGTAAATTTTTATTTTCCTCCAAGATATGTTTACTTCAACTTAAAAAAAAACCGACTTAAAGAAAAGATTTTATCAATTTAAACATAACTTTTCCATGGATGCAATGAACCGAGAGAGATATTTGGTGAGACAAAACAAACGTTTAGTTAAATAGTGACCAAATGAATTTTATATTATAGTTATATTTTAATTACTAAATATGCAGTTGTTTTGGTCAAACAATTGCTTTTATACAACTGTAACCAAACGGTTCGTTAAATATAACTAGGTTTTTGATACCAGCAACTACAAAATTCATTCGAATCGCCATTTAACTAAACGTTCGGTTGACATTTCTCTGAGCGGGGTAAGAAGCACGAAATGATGCAGCGTACGTTTCTGAAAAATTTAGCCGCCGCGCTACGTATGCGCGTCGTACGCGCGCGCGTGCGGCGTATATTGTAGAAACTTTCCGCGCGCGCACACACACCCGTCGGGGCGTGCAGAAGCGGATTCTCAAGGATGGCCTCGGACAAAGCTGCGGCTCGCGCCCACCTAATCCCCTTTGTTGGCTGACGTTTCGTCGATCGCGAGAAACTACATTGTTCCCACGATTAGATCCCGTCACCCGTCCGACCCTCGACACCGCGCAAACGCTCGAGTCCAGTAATTTTAGCTCGCATGAACAATTCAACGCGCGATTTACGATAGCACACGTGACGTCGCGCGCGTATAACGATGATACCTCCCTCCGCTTCTCTCGCTCTCTCAATTACACCTATCCGATTACGAGAACCGTAAGAATTTGGTAAATCCGATTAGAAGGAGAAAAAAAAAGTCGTAAGAATCGAGGCTGCTGTTGTGTTCGGTCTTTCTGCTCCGACTAGATTTTTTTTCTTTTCTTTTCCCTCGTGAAATCTTCTTATGTAAATATGTGTGCGAGTAGCCGTGCGCGTTTTCGTACTCGATTAATTCTTTAAAGATCGGTTTATTGCCCCGAAGCTTGCACGAAATAGGATAATTTCGCTTATCGGTCATCTAATCTTCCCAATTTCTACTTCGTCGGCGAGCGTTATTAAACAAACGACGCTATTGCAATAGAAACGCGGACGGGAATTGCGTATTAATCATCGCGCTCTCTCGAAATACAGCTCGTGTCTCCGTACGAATTTAATTTCTCCATTTTTGGAGTATTGGCATTTCATTAGAGTAATTAAAAAAAAAAAGAAACTCCTCCGGTGCACCCGACTGTTCGGTTCGATTCGGATTGTTATCGAAACGACCGCTAACCCTTATTAATTGATAACGCAGTTTGTCTGATCGCATATTTGCGCGGTAACGTTAAGACGTTGGGGCAATTAGAGCGGCGACGGCCAGTTAATTTTCTTGGAAGCACCTGCACGAGAGAAAAGGGATGTATCCGGTAACGGTGTGTTCTCCTTGAACCATAACGGACGCTGAATCTCGCCCGTTATTCCCGTTCTTCTCTTTGCTCCTTCAGTCCTTCGATTCTCCGCTCCCGAGAATCGTCCGACATCGTAAAATGGCCGTGCACGATCTTTTCGTCCTTGCTTTCCAACGCGGCTCTATGCACATAGAAATCGATCCCTTCGAGAGATGCGAAAAAAGACGATAATGCGGTTTTGCAAAATTTCTTTGTAAAAATATTCTAATCGTAAAATAATAGAAAAATAACGTGATATAATGATAAAAATATTCTTAAAAAAAAAAAAAAATAGGATAAATTTTTGAGTGTGATGAATATATTTCGAGATATATTCCGCCCGTGGGACGCAAATGAATAATTTTTACCTTTCTTGAATTATAAAAGAGAGAGAGAGAGAGAGAGAGAGAGAGAGAGAGAGAGAGAGAGAGAAATGGGATAATAAAAAATTGAAAATTACGGTAAAAAGGACGACGGACTGATCAAATTGTCTTTAAGGAAAGCTCGTCTCGGAATAAAATTCGTAAAAGACTAATATTCAATTACTCTCCGTACTACATTAGAGCACATTTTCCACGATACACCTATCGCGTTAGCTGCATATTCAGGGCACTTTTCATTTTATTGCAAATCATATTTCGCAGAATCGTCACAAGAGTATCGTCGGCGACACAGGAAGTTTTATCGCGCGTGTGTAGAGGCGTTAACACGACGAGAACAGATAGTCGAATTAATGCGAGGATATTTAGGCTAGAGAGTTGCGTAACGCATCCGCGGACTTGGCTTCGTAACATTTAAAAGCATAACTTTATCGCGCGGGCGGGATGTGATTCGTAGATGCGATTCTACGAATAGAAGTGTAGTTTGTACGTGCAGGTATGCATACACATAATACGAATCGGTCGATTAGATTGTACGCCTAGTAACTAGATTACGTTCGCGGCGAGTCACGCGTTATCTGCGAAATTAGACCCCGACAAGCGGACGCGTTATTTAGGCGCAACGGACGCTCGCTCGAAACGAACGGACGAACGAACGAACGAACGAACGCGTCTCGGTTGGGAAATCGCCGTTCACGTTACAAACTGACACGTCAGTAATGATGCTTCGACACCGTCGCGTATATTTTTGACACTGATTATTTGGCCTTGACGTTAGGCAGGTAACGATATCCGGCGGTATCGAATAGAGGAAAAAAATTTTGTCGCCCGAGTGTGCGAAAAACGGTAGAAAAAAAACAATAATAAGAAAATCGCAAACTTTTATACGTTTCAAATATTGCTCGCGCTAATTGCCGTACTATTAACATTGATTTAACTCTCCGTTGCTAGAAAAACGTGCTCGCGCGCTGATCTCCGTTGATTTATCTCCGCGAAAACCCGTTTTAGCATTACATACGATATACCCGATAGCCCAAGCCAGGGATACACTTGAGGAGATTATCGCGCGATATATCGCGTATCCTATTAAATTTAAACATTCTAAATGCGCGGAACGCTCGCGTCTCCGCGCTCGACGATCGATAGCGATCGATGCGAGAGAAAGAGAGAGTGCGCTCATGGAAAACGCGCGGATAAGAGCGCGCGAGTTCGATAAAATTAACAAAGCGAATTCATTCAGCGACCCGGTCAGCGCAAGTCAATCGAATAAATTCCCGCGCGCATCAATACAAGACGCACGATTGAATTGCGCGCGTATATATATCGCATATATAATATATATGTGTGTATGTATACGTATATAATGTACCTATATAATGTGTGTGTGTGTGTGTGTGTGTGTGTGTGTGTGCGTGCGCGCGCGCGCGTGTAAGTGCGTGCGTGCGTGCGCGCGTGTGTGTGTGCACATCACACGTATTGAATTCAGGTGCGCGGCGATTATGCGGCCACGCCACGTTTTGCATGCTGCGCGTTAAAATTCGCACGGTCGACTCCGTGCGTTGCGTACCTTGGGAAGAGGAAGGTCGCAGGTGCGAGATTTAACAAATCGCGTCTTAAAGGCTCTCATGACTGCGTATGAAGAGAAACTTGGAAACGATTAGTTCGTTGTAACGCGGTATGCTACGGATCTGTAAAGTTGACACGACATTCTATTAATATAAAAAAAAAAGTAATTACAGTCCCGGTAGTATTTTCTGCAATTTCGGAGTTTCTTATAAAAATAAAAGAGCTTCGCATTTTTTTTGCATCAGAAAACAAAAATAAAATATGCTATTTCGTGAATCTAGATATCTTCTATCTAAAGTACAGGAAAACGCAAAAAATTTGTTATTTTTGGTGTTAATTTCAATTAACACTACTCGAGTTCTATCATTGTAATTTGAAAACAAAAATCGCACAATTATCATTTTTTTACGTTTCAAATATTAAACACGGCACGCTTTTTCTCCAAACATCGTGCCGATTTCAGATATTAAAAAATTATTTAAAAATATGCAGTCATCGAAATTATATTTAAAATTGATTTCAGAATATAGAACTCCATTAGAATTAGAGATAATTATCTAGAAATCTCTAGAATTGCGATAGATCATCGGGATGTCGCTTTTTCTCCACGTACCGTGCCGCGTTTGATACATAAACCGTAAAAAAAAAAAAATTGTAATTGGTTGAATTTTGTTTTCAAATTACACAATCAATGATAGAACTTGAATAGTACTAACTAAAACTCATGTTAAAACGAATGATATTTGCTGTATTTTAAAGGGAGGAGGTATCATGCTAGATTCGCGAAACTGGCACATTTTTTCATTTTTCTTTTTTTCAATATAAAAAAATGCGAAATACTTTTATTTTTATAAAGGACTCCGGAATTATGTAAAGTGCTACTAGAACCGCAATTATTATTTTTTTATATTAATAGAATATCGCGTCGCGCGCGGCTTCACAAACACACCCTGTATCACTATGATTAATATGCTATTATACATTTATTAATACGTAATATATTAACGTTAATGTTAATACACATATTTCTGTTTTTACGTATGCGAAGAAAAGGAACACATAGTACATAGGAAGGAGGCAGAGAGAGAAAGAGAGAGAGAGAGAGAATAAGAGCCATATGCCTTTGATTTTCGTTACTATCGTTCCATCGCACAATATTAACTACGTTACTTCTCGCTCAGAAATAATCCACGAATACATGAATAGATTAAATATTAATCCTTTCCGCGGCGATATCGCGCGCGGTATCGATCTCTCATCTTTGCTGGTTTTATAGTTGTAACATTTTTAGAAATTTCCGTTTGCACGATCTTGCAAAAACTTGATTTCCCATAAAACTCAATTCAATGTTATTGAGATAATTAAGTATCTTAATTATTTTTATATAATTGTTTGGGACAATTATTTTTTTATCGTTACATTTATCTCTATTGCGCTTTTACGAAAATCGCGTATTTCAATACGTAATCGCTATCGCATCGCGGCATCGATATTAAAATTGCAACGTTCCAATGGTTATCAAATTATCAAACTTATCTCACGCGATAGCAATTGGCATTATTTCCTCCATTGCAACTCGAAAAGTCACGATTCTGAAACGAAGCGCAACGAGGAAAGAAGAGTCTCCGCTTCGCGTTGTGCGTACGTACGCGCGCGGGGACGCAGTCGATCCCGGGGCGGTTGCAGAGTCGATCGCTTAGAAAGGCCGAAGAAAGAAAAAAAAAATGCGAGCGCGATGCGCCCATTGTGAAAGCGGCTAGAAGGAGCGTCATTTTATTTAAGCCACTTGAAATGCGCACGTCAGCTGATCGTGACGAATCATATCCGAGAATCCGGCGGAGAGAGTAAGTTACCGCGACGAGGGTATACGCGCGCGCGCGCGCGCGCGCGGCCGAGTATTTATGCGTGCGAGGTTCCTTCCTTCGGACGACGACGGTTCTTTGTTTCGTGCATTACACGCGCGCATGTGCACATGCACACGCGTACGCCCACATCCGCGGACGCGAGCGAAAAAAATGTGCACGCGGCTACGGGCGCGGACGCCAACGCGCGCGCTCGCGCGCGCGTGTGTGTGCGTGCGCGCGTTTATATTGCGTTGCTAGAGTGTGTCCCGGGCGTATGAATTAGGCGGCTCCCAGAAATAGGCTGTTGTGGGAAAAAAAGAGAGAGAGAGAGAGAGAAAAAAAACAGAAAACACACGCGGCCCCGATTTCTTTCTGCAGGTTGCAGCCGCCTTTTTATCGTGGCGATCGAAGATCGCGAATCTCATCGTGCAGTTGTCGATGGCACTCCATACGGGAGCTATCGCATGTTACACGATATTTCGCGGTCACTGTAATTGACGCGCCCGATGATAACTTGATCGACGACGGATGGAGAAAGAATCGTTGAAACTCGAATCATCCAGAAATATCGATCTTCACTCGCGATACTGCGGAGAATAGAGCTGCGCTTTATTCGGAAGATCGATCCAAGGTCACGGTCCAGCGTTGAAAAATTGAAAGCCGCTTCGATGTGGAAACATAGGATTTTTTTTTTTTTTTTAATATTTCAAGCGAGGAAAAATAAACGGATGTAAAAAAGCAATTGTGAGCTTTTTTTCCCCTGCAAGCTCGCAATTTTCCACATATCGCGATATTAGGCATTTTTTTGCGCGTCCCATATCGGAAATTAATACGGCCAGTTAAAATAAGCGCACCCGCGGTTGTCATTGCGATGGTTCGATATATCGATATTTTTTTTCGATAGCCAATAATTTCACTTTTACACGGTGAAAGGTTGTCTCTCAGACAAATATCTAGATTAGAAGATCGACCGTTTTGTGTGTTTTTTTTTTTTTTAAAGCCCCAGCTATATTCCGCGTAATCGAGATCCCGCAGGATCCGTTTTAAAAATCGCTCGTGCACCTCGAAAGATGGATACAGCTGACGTTAATCTCTGTATTTCGATGTTGAGTTTCCTTCTGTCTGGAATCCTATTTTAGTTGGCGCAAATACACTCGCTCGGAATGTGGATCTTTTTTATCCCGCAATCGATGCTCCGCGCGCGGCCATGTACGCGCGCGAAATATGTTCGCAAGTGCGTAAATAAATTGCTACAGGTGCGTCTAGTTTCGCGGAGAAGAAAGGAAAAAAAAAGAACGAAAAAAGCGCCAGATCATACATCTGTCTCGAAGCGAGAAGAAACGTATCGAGTGCAGGCGGCATCACGGTCGACGACGAGAGCGCTCGTCTAAAAAAAATGCCACCGGCGCATCCTCAATTCTTTACTACGATCCGTTTATAACCCGCTGTCGTAAACATGTGTATATCTATATGTACACGTATACGCCTCATGTATATGTATCTCGCGATGCAAACTCGATGCAGCCGACTGTCTGCGCTACAATTAAAAATATAGCCGCTGACCTGTTTTCAGTATTTTTAAGCGCCGACGGAAATATTCGTGGATCATCGCGCCTCAATTAATCGTGCGGAATATCGTCGGAAAGTAGGTCGGCCCGAGACGCAGACGTGTGCAGAAATGATTTGGGGATCGATAATCGACGCGAACCGATTGTTTTCCAATCCGGTCTTTATCGCCGACCAATTTCGTCATGCGTATTCCCGTTCGAGACATACTCTCTAAATTCTTTGGAGTGGAATTCCACTCTAAAAGTGTGAAAATCCTGCCAGTTTTGATAGAGTGGCAGGATTTTCACACTTTTTGAGTGGAATTCCACTCCAAAAAATTTAGAAAGTATATTCGACAATTAGAAGCAGGGGAACGTATCCTTCGCGCGTCTCGCCGACCGTTCGAGATTTCGCGTTTATCTGTTGCTCGTTGTGTGAATGCTCGGCGTCCAAACCTGTTGGATCAGATGCATGCGAACGCAGTCGTTGTCCTGCGTTCAAATCACCTCTCCGCACGATGATATGCACGAATTGCTTTGATAGCAAAATTTCGCCGTGCAACTATGAAAACGTCGGGATTCCAATGTTAATTTTAAATCTGTCAAACGCGAAAACGCCGTGCGTGATCCGTCGTAAAAAAAAAAAAAAAACAAAACGTTTGTGCTCACACATTAAAAGTAGTTTTTTTTTATTAATAACGATCGTTTTCGCTGAGAATAACCGAAATAATCAAAAGTAATGATCGAGAACAAACGAAAGAGAATTCTGCGACGATTTTTAGTCGCGAGCGTGTCCGTAGCTACTTGAGATAATTTAAGATAACATCGTGATTTCGGCAAGTTCGATTTTCGATTTATAGGTGCAAAAAGATGTTCTCTGTGCCAATTCGGTCGCATTTTTATCGTCGCGCGGGAATAAAAATAGAACATGACTTTTGCCCGTAACTTCGAAATCCGGACTCATCCGGACGATGAGTTCACTCTGGTTTCAATCCCGCTTGGTTGGAACGGCGGAATCGCAGTAGTACAAGATAGCGTAGGAATAGATGCGAGGTATAGCGGTGGCACTAGCCTCGCATGAAGTAGCGCGTATCTAGTATTGGCCAGACGGTAAAAGGTTCTCGACGCGAGCCCTTCCCGCGGCTCCAAAAGTGGCGTGTGAAAGGAAAGTAAAATTCCTCGCACAAAGTGGTCCCATCACGGCAATATCGACGTTTGTTTTTTTTTTTTTTTTTGGCTAATCGGACAATTCATGCAAAAGATTCGCCTGTATCTATTTAATCGTATGCTCCACTTAATTCCTTAATTGTACTTCACTGATGTACAGGCAAGAATCATTGACTAATTATGATAAATTCATCTTTATAATTTCTGGAGTGCTAAAATCGTAGAGCTCTTATTTTTTTCGAGAGCTATGCACGATATTGTAATGTGTCATAAATGACCACAGGCCTAAAGTGACAATTATCTTAGAAGCAATTTTTAAGAATGCTTTGTAGCAGCAAGGATTAATTATAACGACTCTGCAAGTCGATTAAATTCTACAAAGTTCTTCCCATAAGCTCAGACATTCCCGACGGTTCGTATTAGATTCGGTTTTCGATTGATATTTTTTCCAAATTATATATCCGTCTACGAAACAAACGAAAGAAATTGAATTTAATCGAAGCCGGAGCGTCGTGCATCGTCGCCGATGCAATCGACTGAGGTTTTTTTTTCACCTGATTCGTCGGGTACCTCGGGCATTCCCACGTTTAACGCTATGTCGGCCATGGCGAAGCGTACCGTTGAAGAGAAATAATTGGTTGTTTGGCTGTCGACGGATTAGCCCGCTTGAGGTCAACGGCCACCAAATGTTTGCGAGTGCAGGGGAAGAGGAAAGGGTACCGGTTCGCGCAGAGGGGACGACGGTGGCAGAAGGAGAAAGAGAGGTTGTAGGAAGGAGAAAGAGAGAGAGAGAGAGAGAGAGAGAGAGAGAGAGAGAGAGAGAGAGAGAGAGAGAGAGAGAGAGAGAGAGAGAGAGAGAGAGAGAGAGAGAGAGAGAGAGAGACGAGGGTCTCAGTGAGGGCAGTCGGGCCGAGGCGAGTCGGGGACCGGAGAAGGATAGACGAAAGAATGGGGAAGGTACGTCGCGCGTAGCGATCAAACGTGTATGCTGCCCCCGATGCCTCACCTCACCGTCTTTTGTTACTTCGCGTGTGCAAAGTGCATTTGGGACCGGGCGGCCGCGTCGCTTCCCTAAACGCGGCGATTTATCGCCGTGCACAGTTGCCGTCGATCACCACGAATCCCGGAAAACGCCGGTCTTGCCGTTGGTAGGCGGCACTTTAACCGGCAGGTGCGTACCGCTAACGACGTTTCCAAGCCACCAATGGGGGGGCGGGGAGAGAGGGGGCCATTTTGGACTTCGTGCCGCGTGGTACGTCGTATTCATTAGCGCGATCCGCTGTCTATCATAATTAAATGACACTATATGATTCTCGGAATAGTTTTTTTTTTGTGTTTCATATCGAACAGGTGACCTAGAAATGCTAATGATCAATGTGATTAATTCTTGAGTCGACGATTGAAAATATCGTATATTTCTTCGATATTTCTTTTTCATATTCTATGTGTGTGTGTTTGTGTGTGTGTGTGTATGTGTGAGGGAGAAGTATACATACATATTTTAACATAATTTTGTCAGATTTTGGACGAGCCTCAGTTATTTAGATAACTTTAAACACAAAAAGAGGTCATGCAAGAATAGGTTCCACTCTAAATGAAGAATGTGTTACAGAATTCGTGCATAGTAATTATAGTAGTTACTATCGCTAGCACTATTCCAGAAATATCCTCGTATTAAGTTCTTTTATACGTGCGACACGTAATAATTTTGAACGCCCCATTTTTAGCATTTATGGCAACTTAAAAAAAAAAAATTATTTGAAATTATTCTCTACGCCGCGCGAGGCTGTCCGTTCGTACGAAAGCTATTGCTGTTTTATTTTCTCACTGAGGTAATCCGTATACGTAACGTCATATACGTAATGGTAAGCAGACGGCAAGACGATGGGGATTCGTCCGTGCGTATGAAGGAGATAGGGCGTGTGTAAGAAAGATCGATTCGGACGATTACGTGGTGCAGCCGCTTCTGGTTGCAATCCAAGCATCCACTCGAACGCGTACAATGTTACGTTACAAAGCGTTTCTTCCCGACTCTACAGCGATGCGTCTGTGAATATATGGACGCGGACTTTGAGTTTATAAGAAAAAAAAAAAAAGAAAAAAATAACAGCGCGAAATTACTGGCCAACATTTTCTGGACTTTCTAGTGATCAATCTTTAAATCGACATCAGACCTGTTATTCTCAGACACGTTCCGCTCACCCACTTATCTCCATAAAAACAATTGTCGAAAAACTAAATTATTTAATCCGATGCATGCAATTAGATATCGAGTTGGTTTATATAATTTTTGAGTAAAAAATGTGAATGGTTGGCATGAATGAACTATTCCCTTTTTTTTCGTGCAACTAGATAATTGTTGAATCAACTTGACGTTTAGCTGATCGCACTCCGGATTAAATATTTTAGTTTTTCAACAAATTTTTTTCTCAGCGTAAAAATTGAAGACCGTGAAATATTAAATGCTTCTATTTTTCAACGTAAGACACGCGAAATCAATTACAGGCAGTTATAATATTATGCGCGAACAAATTTCGTAAATTCGGGACAATTAATAAATTATACGCGCGTGTATATGCATTCACCTTCGCGAGCATACTTGAGAATCCGCCAAATCTGCGAGAAGCGCGCGCGCGTTCATTAAAATCAATTACGCGAGGTTGTAAATCTTCGGCGCGATTGTGTTCTTCGGGGTTAGCCACAAGTCCGTGAGATATTCTGCATTTAACGCAACTCCCGTATTTGGTGAGGATTTATTACGTCACGTAAGATCAAGGATTACCAGTTCCGCACCGTTCGCGCGTTCTTCGCCTTCGTCTCTTCTCTCTCTCTCTCTCGCAAACACGTGTCCATACACATGCACACACACACACACACATACACATGTATATAAACATACACACGCAATACTCTATCTCTCTCTTTCGCCTTCTCGCGGTGTGGTCACCTCTGCTTTTGGACACCTGCTGCTTCTCGTTGATGCAGACGCGAGCCTGCAAGCGAGGCGCAGCGTCACGTGATCGGACTAGTCGTTCTATGTATATGCGAAACCATCGAATGCGTGTACGGAAGGCCAGTGAAAGTAAGTTCCGTCGTTTCTGCCGTGTCCTATGCATATACCGTGTTTCGCGCTTCGTCGTCGGGGAACGATAATTTTGCGATCCTGGAGAGTTTGCGTTCCTAATATGCGCGATTTGATGTTCGCCCGCTAAAATCGTGTTATTAAACGGGTCGACGGTTTCGCATCGGTCTGTGCGCCGAAATAACATTTAGAGCGAAACGGGGACAAGTTAAATTCTTCTCGTGAAACTCGTTTTGGCAAAATCTGCGCATAAATATTTTGCCGCGAGAACATACATAGATAGCCAAACTTGGAGTTGTAGCTCTCACGTACTGTATTCTCGCACGTCGTTTCGAGATTACCATTGTTAATCGTTAATACAACTTTTCATTTCTCGCCGGGTATCGCAAATTATGTAACTCGTAATGAAGAATTAATACTTATCGATTCAACTTATCATTTCCCCCGCTATTCTTTCCGAATCATTTTCATTTTCCATCGACAAGATTTTCACGGAGCGATTTCGATGCGAATCGTTCTCCTCGATGATTACCTCATTTAGATTCGAAATTTCTCAACCGCTCGCACTGTAATTAATTTGTAACTAATGTGCGATTGTTTTTTTTTTTTTTTTTATCGCAATCGCAATTACGAGGGCACGTGTCACTCGCTCGGAATGTGCTACAGGCATTTACGCAAATCTGTGACCACGTGGATCATAGAGAGAAAGAGAGAGAGAGATATGGTGGAGAATGTCGATAGGTAACGCGTGGAAAAAAAGGGAGGAAAAAAAACACAGATAAAAGAGACGAAGGAAAAAGCGTAGTGGAAAAAGTGGCGACTCGATCGGCGGAGGAACGTCGCGAGCGTTCGTACGCAATCTAGTCCAAGCATAGGTGCCACAGCCCTCACAGCCTGGGCTCCTAGGAATCCAATCAATAAATATTACAATGGAACCCCTAGAGAAGTAGGGGCGCAGTATATCCTCCTCTCGCCTCCACCTCCAGCCCCTCCATCTCTCTACCGCGCCCCATCTCCTCTCCCGCCGTCATATTTCTCCTCCTGCTAGTCGCTAGTCGGAGGAAAAAGGATCTGTCCTACGTCGCGCTCTCGCAGTCGCTTCATTCCTCGTACACTCGCTCGCCGCCTCGTCCTCGACCACGTCCGCGAAACTTCGTCTCCCACCCCGTCGTCCGGCACAGCCGCCCAACCACCCAATCACCCCCCTCCCTCCCTCCCGCCTCTCGTACCGTCGCCGTCTCCGCGCGCCAGCCCGCGTGGCCGCCCCCGCGCGCGCGCGCCCCCGCGACTTTTCTCGCTCTCTATCCGCCTTTTTCTCATCCTCCCGAAGCCCGCCACCAGCCACCACCCGCCCCTTGACGGGCCCTCGAGCCCACCACCGTTTACATTTTACTTTTCTAGTAGCGAATTAAAACCGCGTTCATGCGCAGCCCGTGGAAGGGCGTAATGATTTTTTGAGGGGCGAATCGAGTGGGGTCGCCTACGGTGGTGCACGGCTCGCGGCAGAAAGAGAGAAAGAGAGACGGAGAGAGGGGAGGGTAATAGCTCTGGGTGCTACTGTGAGTTTAGCAGGAGCAGGACGGCGCGCGTGCCGCGGCAAGGATACGTACTCGCGCGCATCCGCGAGCGAACGAGCGAGAGCGAGTCAACGCGTTTTTGCTTCGTTAATGTTAACGAACGAGGGGTACATAATTATCGGGGAAACGGCGGAGCGGATCCCCGTTTATCGATCTCAGTCGAAACATGCAGGAACCATTTTACGGTTTCGTTCCTCCTGTCGCATCCGCCGCGAGCGCCGAAACCGGCGCCCCCTCCCCCCGTCCCCCTTCCGCCGCTTCCCGTCGATCTCTCGCCTCGAGACAACATTCGCGAGGCGCGAATCTCATCCATCCGTCCCTTGCCTTCCACAGCTCGTAAATCAAAGCCGAAGATCGAGCTTCAAAGCGTGCGTGGAATTCGAAAGATCTCGATTCTCGGTTCTCGGTTCTGGAGCAAAATTAAATCTCAATACATATCGAGAGACGTTCGTCGAGAGTCTTTCTCTCGAGTGCTTCGAGGAAAGACGCGCAGCGGTCCTGTGCGATCGTGCGCCTTCTCCTTCTTCTCTCGTTCTCTCATCGGCTCCTCGAGCGTATCCAACATTTTTACAGCTCTCGCGACCGGACTCGGCTCGCGGCGGCTACGCGCATTTTCGTCTCATGAACTGATTACGGCGGGGTAGAGCGCGCCGGCGGCGGCGGCGGAGAGAGAGAGATAGAGAGTATGTGTGTGTGTGTGTGTGTGTGTGTGTGTGGCAGAGGGAAGACCACCAAGATTGCGGGGTACACGGGGAGAGAAACAGCCGCCGCGGCCGCAAGCATCAACCTCTCCCACCATGGCGCCCGTGGCCGGCTCTCTCGTTCTCGCGCGCCTTCGACTCTCACGCTCTCTCTCTCTGCGTACGCACTATTTTTTAGTCCGCACTTATTACGACAGATGTCTCATGCTCCGATAAAGAATAACGGCGGGCAAAGCGGGAGCCTTCCCCCCGCATGCTAGTCCTAACCAGGCTCGGGAACAGCAGCCCGTACTTGGTGCTTCGTCGGCTCGTGGTGTCACTGTAACGCCGCCGGTTTACGTTACGCACGTCTCTCTCTTTCTCTCTCTCTCTCTCCTTTTTTTTCTTCCGGCTCCTCCTCGTTCCCTCTGTTTCCCTCTCTCATTCTTTCTTCCTCCTCCTCCTCTCTGCCTCTCTCTCTTTCTCTCTCTCTCTCCCCCTGCTCTCTCTCTCTCTTTCTCTCCTCTTTTCCCCCCTTTTTTCCATTTTCAATTTGCCACCGCGCGCGCGGCTCTCATCTCGCTTTTAAAACTCCCGAGCCGGTCACTGCCGTCGCGAATCGGCAGCTGCTCCCCGCGTGCGATGCCGCGACAGTGATTATGCCTATCGTGCCCTCGTCCATCCGACCTCGAACTAGCACCGGGGATCGTTGTTTCGGTCGTGGGGTGTAAAAGGACGGACGTGCACTCGCTCCTTCCTTCGTCGATTGGTGCCTAGCACACGTGGGTAGGTAACCCGTTCATCGTACGTTCCAGACGTGTCCATCCGTGCCGTCGATCGTTATCGTTTCGTTTCCGCGGTTCGCATTTCGTATTTCGCGGTTGAAACGAGGCCGGCGGCAGCGGCGGGCGGAAGAGATAGAGAGAGAGAGAGAGAGAGAGAAGGGGAGCGAGAAAGCGATCTCTCGTTCATCGTTCGCTTTCGATCGTGTTCTTCCCGCGAGTGTCACAAGATATTCGGTCGGTGCGCTTCTCTCGAGAGCACCGAGACAGCCGGATGAGATTTCGCTCTTGGGCGATCGCGGCAGTGCAGCTCGTGGCAACGTGTGCGCGTAAGAGTGCGCGCGTATACGTACATGTGCGTATGTGTGCTTTGCGTGATAGGAAGAAAGAGAGAAAGATTGAGAGAAAGAGAGAGAGAGAGAGAGAGAGAGAAAAAGTGGTGTCTTCTCGCGTATGTGTTGGCGCGCACGTTGAGTGCATCGCGCGCGCGAGCGAACGAACGAACGAGTGAGAGGGAGGGTGGATGGATGCATGCGTACGCACATGTGCACGGTGTGCAACCATCGCCGCCAGTAATGAGGGGGTAAATCGGTTCGGACGCGCGCTACTCTGTCTCTCTCTTTCTCTCTCTTTCTCGTACAAGTAAGATCCTTGCAGTAGACGCAGAGAAAGAAACGGATGGTTTTCAGACAAACGGCGATAACGAGGGCACCGCCGGGATTCAGTCAATTGGTACCGCGCGTCGTCGGTGAACGATGATATTTAACTGCGAACCGCGTGCCACAGAGTGACAGCCGGCGTGGAGGAAAGGGACCGGAAGGCCGTCAGACCGCAGACGGAACCCAGAAGTTGGAGGATGGTGGTTTGAAATCGGCGAGACGACACCGGGAAGGCGACGCACACGTGAGAGCGACTCTCTGACAGACCCCCCACAAGGTAATTAACTCCCTGGCCTGCGTTCGAGCGTATACAGCTCTAAAGTAAATCTCGCCTCGTTAGAGCCGTCCGCAGTTTACGCTAACGATAGCTCCATACATCACGGAAATTGGCGGTACGGTAATCGGCCTTCTATTCCGATTTCTTACCTCGCAAACTCGCAAGCTCGCAGCCCAATTACGTTCGCTCGGCGATTTTTCCTACTTCGTACGTTTATTTTTACTTCGGTGACACTTATTTTTGCGAATTTTCATTCGCCTTGAGGAATAATCGCGTGACACAATCCGCATCTCCTCTTTTCCTCGCGCTAATTGGACGTCCGAGTGAATTCTTCCTCGGTGAAATTTTAATCCCAAAGTCGTATAAAAATCCGTATAAAAATGATCGTTAGAGCGATCCAAGATCTGCTTCAGAATTACATTCTCAGGCGTAATTCAGGGATGGAAACCGGAGCATTTCCAAGACGAGAGTGATTATTCATATTTATCCGTGTCACTAGTTACGCGACGAAGGTACATTTTTTATACCTGTGTGTCACAGAAAATTGTATCCATTATGCCGGGGCTTCAATCCTTGAATTAATCTCGGAGCTTCGCGTCACGATTGACGCACGATCGACGATCGATAGCCTCGATTCCGCTCCGTTTTCGTAATAAGGGAGTTAAATAACATTGTTTCTTTCCGGTGATGTTTCATCATTGTAATTATACATAAAAAAAATATCAATTCCATTGTTGAGGAAAGATTTATCTTTTATTTTCTTGCCACAAGTAACGATTTCTTTAACGAAAAATACTATCTTTAACGAAGAATAGTTTTTTTTTTTATAACTGTCTCGAAATATGCTCATTACAAATCTTAGAATTAATACTCTTTCGAAGAATATTATAAAATTGTATCAAAGACTAATAAGCAAATTGAATTTTTATTTTAATTTAATATTCTCGACTGAAGTTAATATATTACTAGGATCCAGAATATATTTTGCATTTGATTCTTATGACGAACTTGTGATAGATTTGCAGATATATAAACTTGTGAAACATTTGAAATAATCATTATTACTTAATTTAAATTCATGTTTATGTGTGTACACACAAGTTTATTTTAAATATTGTTAAGTATGGGTGGGTAAAGTAAAATATTTTTATATAGTAAATTCAATCGTACACAATTTTTTATAGCACATACAAATATTTTTAAAATATTTATTTACTATTTATACAGAATATCAATTCTTTTAGTTAAGAAGAGCGTTTACTCGAGTTTACCTTCTTCCTTCTCGTAAATAACAATTGTTTTTAACAAACGATATTTTCTTGATAATTCTTTTAAAATATACTCGTCACAAATTTTAGAAAAATTGTATCGAAAAAAGGTCAGAATAATAAACAAGTTAACTTTTATTTCAAGTTTTATATTCTCGAAATTTATAAGTTAATATTCTCAAAGTAATAAATTACTTGGAATAAAAATATATTTTTGAATAAATGACACTCGTGAATTTATGATAGATTTGCGGATGTATGAACCTGTGAAATATTGGAAATAAGTGATATTCACTTAATTCAAATATCCATTTTTCTGTGTGCACATAAACATTTATTTTGAGTAAATATCACTTGTTTCAAGTCAATGATAAGCGTATTTCTAGATTATTATTAAGAAAATATTCTAGACAAAGATAACCGTTGCTCAAAAGAAGAAAGCTGAAAATCGAGTAATCGCTTTTCTTAGCGAGAGAATATTGTTTCGTGCGTGCGAGATTCGTGAAGTATCGACGTATAATTTCATGTAAACTCGAATGTTAGAAACGAGCGCGAGAACATACATCTTGCCGTTCATTCACAACAGCGGCGGCGGCGGCGACGGCGGAAACGTGAACGCGATTAGCATAACAAAAGCCGAAAACTGGCCGAAATTATCCTCGGCGACTTCAATCCTCGGTATTCTAATCCGCGACCGTGCGTTTGCGTGCATATATCGTTAGCCGCCAGACTTCTCGTCGATTCATTACGCGAACATAAGGAATGGATTACGTCGCTTCATTTCTCTCTTTCTCCCTCTCTCTCTCTCTTCCCTTCTGGTCACCTGGCGCGCCTCACCGTCTCATTTCGTGTGTCGGCACACACCTCTTCATCTTATCGCACACGCGGCGACGACGGCGGCGGCGGCGGCTTGCGGAACCTATCATCGGCCCCACACACACACACGCACACGCACACATACACGTCGCGCTATTTTTCATTTCTCATTTCCTTTCCTCCTTGGTGCTGCCGCTCGCGCACCCTATTCGTCTTCTAAACGTGTATTATTGATTAGAGATGTATCCCAAGAGTATGAAAAAAAAGTCCCCTTCCCCTTTCGCCTTCCGTCCCGTCTTTCTCTCGGGCCGCGTGTCGCTGAATCGCGCCCGTCGCCGATCTTCTTCTCTCCCTTTCCCGCGTTTCTTATCCTTTTCCCCCTCGACGCCGCCGCCGCCGCCGCCGCCGCCGTCGTCGTCGTCGTCGCGTTGTCCGGAGGCCGGCGTGGCGGTGCGCGCGTTTTCTCCCTCTCGCGCGCGCGGTACGCGCCCGCTCCTCTCTCGCCTCGCGGCCTCGCAGTAGCGGCGGCGGCGACGGCGACGGCGACGGCGACGGCGACGATCGCCGGCTTTTCGTACATTTTCGTGCGGCCTCGCGGCGGCGTACCGGGCCGGCGTGCGGGGCGCGCGGGGGCAGGCGCGGCGCCTTCTCCGCGACGGAGTCGCACAGTCGTGACGTGACGTTTTAGGGGTTGGTCGGTTCGCTCGCACACGGCATGCGACGGGGAAGGAGCCTGCTGCGGTGACTGCTCGCTCGCGGCGCCCCCAGTCAAGGTGCAAAGGATTTCGTCGTTGCCGTTGCCGTCGTCGCCGTCTCGTCGCGTTGTACCGCTTCTCTGAACGATCGTCGTCGTCGTCGTCATCGCGTTGCCGCGCGAACATCCGGACATCCGCGGATGAGACGCGAATCTCGCGCGCGCGGCAAGCGCGAAAAGTCGCGGCGCGCTCTCGATCCTGTCCGCTCGATCATCTCTCTCTCGTTCCCCCCGTCCCGCCTCTGTCTCCGCCTATATACATATCTCTCTCTCTTTCGTCTCGCACGCGCGCACCGCGCCGCGCCGCGCCGTCCTCGTTCGATCGCGATCACTTTCGGTGTGGCCGACAGTTCGGGCGGCGGCGACGGCGTGGGGGCGGCGGTGGTGGTTGTGCGCGCGATGAGCGGGAGCGGAGGGGTAGGAGGATGATCCACGCGCAGGAAGGAAGGAACGACGAAATCGTTTAGTATTTATTTGAAAGTGTATTTACCGATATCCTCGCACCCTTGTTCGTCGCTCGCTCGCTCGCTCGCTCGCTCGCTCGCGCCGATTCTCCGGTCTTTTTTTCCCCTCTCGCCGGGGGGGTGGGGATTCACTTCCGTGAGTCCTGTTCCGTCGCACGCGCGTTACACCGTCATACGCGCCGATCACGCGGGTGTCACGGCGCGATCGCCGCGGCGCGCGCGGCTCGAACTCTCGCAGAACCTTACCTTGCGCGAAAGGGACCACCGAGTGAATCCGTGAATGATTTTTTCGTCGCGTGTGTCAAGTGTACGCTCCGCTTCTCTTTTTGTCCGGAGATAAACACACGCAAGCCCGCTCGCTCGCCCGCCCGCTCGTTCTCGCGCTCACTCACTCACTTACTCACGCACGGACGCACGCACGCACGCACGCGGCAGGCAGGCAGGCAGGCAGGCAGGCAGCGTCACCCCGTCGTCGTCGTGTTCGGTTCGGTTCATTGTTTCGGTCATTAGCTTACGCGGCATGACGGCCGATAGGTGTTCCCTCGCGATAACGCGTTCGCACTTGGCAAACTGTGATTCGCGTTTCCGGCCGAGTGTGCCTTAGAGACTGTGTAAACCGTGCGAGAACTGTACCTGGCCGTGCATGTGTGTTGGTGAAGGTACCGTATCGGGAGGATCGATCCGTCGATCGCGCGTGTGTGCTTCTCTCTCTCTCTCTCTCTCTCTCTCTCTCTTTCTGTCGGCCGTACCGGCGGCGAGTAGTGCGCGACGTGTGACATGCCAACTTCCGAAACTCCGATCCGGGATTCCCCGCTCGCATAATCTCACCCGCGCGGTCACCACGCGGATCCGCGGACGACCGGCTGTGCGCGCGAAATTGTGCAAATAGTAGCGGCGTCGCGTCGCGCGCCGCCGGTACCGCCGGCAATAAAGCGCGCGATAGCGAGACTCTGTCATTTTTTTTTCTTCTTTTTTTTTTGCCGCGCCAGCCGAACCACGCGTTCCCGCAGCGGCGAGCCCGACGGTTTTTTTGTTGGTCCGTTATCACACAATGTTCGGTGGCAAAGTTATCTTGCGGATTCGTCACACGTAAATTTAGCAGAATGCGATAGCGCGGGATCCTAGAAACTCGGAGCGAACGGCTCCTGCATTGGTTTAAACGATTTAAAGGGAAGGAGATGCGTGCGTTCTTCGCGCCGCCGAAGATTTTTCATTCTTTGTTGTGGCTTTACTTTCCTTGTTTTTTTTTTTTGTTTTTTTTCCGGTCACTGTGCGACGGGAAAAAATGCGAGATTGGAAGCGATTGAAATTCACGGAGTTGCTGCTACCGATACGATATCCGGTGTGGAATAAATGGATTTGTGAATCTGTTATGCAGATTTTTGTTATTTGTTAAAGCGACAAAACGCAGCGGCGGCGATGGCTATCGGTTCCAATTTCGCTAATATACCCTCGTCTTTCACCGCGACTCGAATGTCTCGGTCCAGAAACTTGTGCCGTAAATTCCAAGACGTTACGTCCGCACGGATTGTTTACGTGTTGTTTACGTAATGTTTACACGAATCTCTCTCATGTAGACTGTACGGGCAATGTAATTATAAATTAAACAATGTAGAAACAAGTAATTAAATAATAAGGTTTGTTAACCCGGTAAGAGTTAAATCAATAACGCCACATTATTACAACAATGTTTAATAATATAATAAGTTGTATATAACAAACTTTGAGTATGACTTGATAATATTTTTAAAACACCTGTTTCGAAAAAAGAAATGATTTGTCTCTTTATCTTATTAAAATATATTATCTTAAAACGTTTAAAAGTACACACGAAGAATATTTCCAAACGTTACTTTAATGTTTCTTATATCTGATTTTAGTATTGATAAACAAAAAAAAATCGGTTACCGCTCTTACCACACTCGAAAAAGAAGTGTGTAATTTTTAGATATTAGAATATTTTATTTTTGTCTCCATTTTTTAAATATTTCCAAATGTTTTAGTTATAAATGGTGTTTAGACTTAAAACGTTAAAATATTTAAAGCCTGTCAAAGATTTCAGTTTTATACGTTTTAGTGTTTGCAAATCGTATGCATCGTTTAAAACAAAAACATTTTTAAGTGATCATAAAAAACGAAGACAGAAGTAAAATATTTTAATATCTTAAAATTGAATACTTTTCTTGTCTTGAGTGCGTTTCTAATAGAATCTGACGTGCAATTTTAAATTCTCGAAGTTTACATAGTTTCGTCGGTTTACATTGTATAGGTACGTGTAACACAGATTATTTATGTTTCACGCATAAACGCCCTTGTCTCGGCATTTCTTCTAGCGTGCTACACTCGCGCGCGAGTAACGAGCTCTGTAAATTTGTTTTAAGATCTTTCCTCTTTTTTTTTTATCATTACGCTAAGATAACACTATCAGCGCACATTTAGTGCTCTCGCTTTTATAAGTAGCGGAGAATTATTTAATCAACGTGCTGAATTGGCTCCAGCTTGACGACCTAATTTCCCCGTATGGCGGAGCGGCGAATTGCACGCGGTGCTTCTTACATTTTATTCCCGCAATCCCGCGCTGTGCCGCATTCTCTCTCTCTCTCTCTCTCTCTCGCTCCACAATTGAGCAAATAAACGCGCGCCTCTCCTTGTCGCGCCGCGGCAAGTTTATCTACGCTACTCTTTCCATTATTTCTACCGAAATAATGGAACAATTCGTTAGATCGCCGAGGCACTGCCGATTAACGCGCGAGAGCTTTCGGATTGTCACGCATGCGGAGGAAACGTGAAAACGTCCCTCCGTTTGTAGCCTGTCGTAGACTTTTTGTCGCGTTTAAGATCTCCGTGTAATTAATCTTGCGTTTCTTGCGCAACTCTTCTCTCCTTTATTCCTTCCTTTGCTCGAGATCGACTCTCAATGCAAGAAACTTGGTGTTATCGGCAATAAATTCACTTACGGAGAATCGATTGCCGGTCGGAAGTTTATTTTTTGTCGCTGATAATTTGAGCTACGCAGAAGTACTCAATATCGAAATTTCTCGTCATTGTAAAGAATGACGCAAGTTGCAGCGAGCGGATATCGTAGCCGAATTGAAAACATGCGTTACAAGAATAAATTCTCGTCTAATCGCCGCGCTGCTTTTTTTCCTCAAACTTTTCAACGTTCTCTCTCTCTCTTTCTCTCCTTTTTTTTCTTTTCATAGTCGACCTCTCCGATTTATCGGGAGTATCGCGGCACGACATGCAACGGCGATTCGCTATCACTATCGAGTGTGTGCACACACGTTGCAATTGTGTTTTCGAATGTTGAAATTGGACTTATCAATTTGCGAGCTTATCGGCGCGCGTCGTGCCCTAGGACGGATCGTAGCCGAAAACTTTAATTACGCGCTCGCGTTGATTGTAGATTAACTTTAACCTCGGTTTGACTTGCTCTTTATCTCTTTCTGATTCTTAGACTTAGAAAAAGAGAGAAAGCGAGGAGATAGAAGTTATTCCGCCATGGTCAAGCGTTTTGTTTTTTTTTTTTCGCTGCTCTCTTAATCCAATTGGGTCATCGGTGATCTGATAATGTTTTCGAAAGACTTTTTGACCTCGAAAAAGTTTGAAAAAATTCAACGTTCTAGAATACGATTTCACAACTGTGTGACCCGAAGCGTTCGTTATTTTTTTTTTATATGTGTCCAAATTCGAGGCAAAATAATTGGCCATAGTCGTGTAAGAAACCCACGTCCAACCCACGCGAAAAATGCAGATAATATTTGATGTGATTTGAAAATGTAAGTAAAAACTGTTTTTCATTAATTTGAGGTACATATTAGGCCTGGACCTTTTTTGTTCAATGTAGAAAAATGTGCGGACTACCCACTGATTACAATAATTAAAGAATGTACAATTTTGTGGGTTGGATGTTCCTTGCATAAATATGACCAATTCGAAATTGAAAATTAACCCGAGTCCTCGAATCCTCGGTTGGACAACGGAGAGTTAATATACATCGGTCGAAGAGGAGACCAATTGGTCGAGCATGCATCCGGCATCGCGTTAGATTCCAAGTTGTGTCGTTGAGCAACACAAGATTGACAGCAAGGTCGTTGCTTCTGATTACAGGTGAATAGGCACAACGATGGTAGATACACAACATTTTTGCCTGCGATGGAACAATTACCAGAGCAGCATAACCTCGGCGTTTGAAAATCTCCGGGACGATGAGGACTTCGTGGACGTGACGCTGGCCTGCGACGGCAAGAGCCTGAAAGCGCATCGCGTCGTTCTCTCCGCCTGTAGTCCGTACTTCAGAGAATTGCTCAAGGTAAGTCTTCTAAAGTCTCCCCTCTTTTTTGTTTCCTTTCGCGGGACCGTCCGCATCCGGTTCACGAGCCACGTGAAATTCGGGAGCGGATTCGACCCCGTCGATTTAGAAGTCCTTAGAAATAACTCAATCGCCACCGCTAATGATTATGCGCAATAAACGTTGCACCGTTTCAGAGCACGCCGTGCAAGCACCCAGTGATAGTGCTGCAGGATGTAGCGTTCAGCGACTTGCATGCCTTAGTGGAGTTTATTTATCACGGCGAGGTGAACGTGCATCAGCGTTCACTCAGTAGTTTTCTGAAGACGGCGGAGGTCCTCAGGGTATCGGGCCTCACGCAACAGACCGACCAGCCCGACCGAGATGAGGTACGTTTCTTTTTTCTTTCTCTCTCTCTCTCTCCCGCCGCGCAATTACGGCGGACTGAAAGCGGAGTAATTCCGGTGAATTTCGGACTTTGATGCTGCTGCAGGCACGTGAGAACGTTCGTTGCCCGCCGCGTTTTACCGGGTGACAATGGAGAGGTGCAACAGCTGGCGTAAGATCCTATCCTCGTTCCATTTTCTCCGACCGTGTCTGTGGCACGCTCGAAATCGAACACGCCGCAATTACGTACGATTTCAAAGTTTGGCGAAGGCGCGTGTATTGGACGTGCGCGTCGAGCGCGTGTGCGTGTGCATATATGCGGCGCGAGCACGCGTATTTGGCCACGTAACCTCGTGCAGCTCGTCGCGCGTATCTCGCGAAAGCTCGAGCGTATCGCGCGCGTTATCTCGCCGCACCAATAGATATTAATAGTTATTTTGGCGAAAGACCCCTGGCGTTATCACGATGCAGAGATCGCGTTTATCTTGATTCCAATTCGTAATTGTCATAGGTCAAGCAAAGATATTGTAGACAAACAAAGATAAAGTGGCCTCGGCTCAATAAATCGAAAATCGGCATTCATCGTAAATGTGAAGTATCGAATATCGATACGGTGGGCCGCCGTCGACGCTGCTGCTGCTGCTGCTGCCACCGCCGCCGCCGCGACATCGCGAGACTCTTCAATTTGCGCGCCGCACGCCCGACCGAACTATCATTTTCGATGGAACGATTTATCGATCAATTAAACGACAAATCCAGCTCGCGTATCGCGATGGTCTCAGTAATTACCGACCGACCCGAGAACGTGTAGCAGTCGCGCGTATGCGTGCGTGCGTGTGTGCGTGCGTGCGCGCGCGCGCGCACGCGTATCCGTGTGGTCTGTATAATTAATACTATACCATTGCCGTTCCGTTTTTGTTTCCAGCTGTCGCATGTCCGCGCGTTGGCGGCCGGCGGCAATCACCTGCCGTTCCACGACAAATCGGAGGAGACTTTCCCTCGCGGTGGCGGCGGCTCGCCTACGCCCGTGACCCCGACGCCGACCACGGTGCAGCAGCTACTGCGCCGTGCCCAGATACGTCGAAACGAGAGACGCACCCCGGACCCGCACGATGAGTCGGCGAAGAGACCGCGGGTGCCGTCGCCGCCGCTCAACAACAACGACGCCACGCCCACGGACTTCTCGATGGTCAAGAACAACCACCTGTCGACGAAGGTGGAGGGCAACGGGGTGCACGACGAGAACAGCCTCGTCGAGGACAATATAAAGTGCGAGCCGTTGGAGCTGACCGGCGGCAACGGCGGCGGCAACGCCGGCAACGAGGACTCATCGGATTCCGGCGCCGCGGCGTCGGACAGGCCGCCCGCGTCCGCGAGCAGCAACGAGCACGAGCCGGAACCCGAGCACACGTCCGCGCAGAACTTTCTGCCGGAGAGCAAGCTCTTCACCTCGACGCCCGGCAGCTTCAACTTCAGTATGGCGGCGCTCACCACCGATCACACGCCGTTGTCAGGTACGTCGGCGGCGGCCGGATCCCGCGGCGGGCCTGTACGCACAGACCAATTCGCCCAGCTCTCACCCTTTGACCCTTAAGTGCGCCACTGATCGTTCCTCTTTCCAACTCCTCTCTCCTCGATCCGAGGAGTAGATCTTGTAAAAAAAAAAACATGATGTGATAAATCTAGATCTTCCAGAAATGTATAGTTACTCGTAGTACGCATGTTTCGATTTTCTGCACTTAAGGGTTGATCGTACGCGATTGATCGTCGATATTTCTCGTTACGTGCACATTTGTAGAATTAGAAGTCGCATCTCGAATTGAAGCGTTGGCTACCGCCAACGTGCGCCTGAGTTTGTTCCGTTTTGCATTTTAAGAAAGACTTTCGTTTTAACTGGCTTCATTGGTTGACTTTTTTTGTTTCGAGCACGCATCTCGTCCGTGCGACCAAAGTCCTCGTAGCATCTGCTTTCACGGGTTTTTTTTCGTTCGCACCACCCTCGCCCGCACCATCACCACGCGGTTTATTTTATTTTATTTTTTTTTCTTTAATTGCGAAATTGCGTACAGGCCGTTGTTGAGTTTCTTCGCGCGATGGCAATGCCGTTGCTACGTGTGACGATAGTGAAATTTCCAGGGTTGGGCCACGGCTTGCAGACACCGGATCTAGCGGGCACTTCGCAAGGTAAGGGACTTGAATCTTTTTTTTAGCTCTCTGCCCTTTTGAAATCATTAGAATTGCTTGAGAAGTAATCGAGGCAATCGATATCACGCTCCCGCGCTATACATACATATACATATACATATACATATATATATATATATATATGTTGCACTCGTTATCATGCGGCCGTAGAAACGTGCGTTCAATGTGCGTTCTTTTGATTTTTTTAAGGGCACTCTGCGCTACTTTATTATTCTTCCACTGACAGTCGATACATCGCGGCAGACCACGTTCGTACGCGATGTAACGGTTCGCTCTAATAAAAGTAACTAAGGACTTGTGCAGTTATATCAAACTAACAAATCACAAATTACGAGAATGAAAATGTTTACTGGTTGCGGTGAAAGAGCACTACTATCTGCTTGAAAGATTATTAAATCTCTTCTAATTGGCATGCGTTCCAAAATCATCGATATCATCATTACTATACGGCACCATTTACGAATCGCCTACATTTTGCATTTCTCATAAAAATCATGTATATTATATACGCGGAGCACGCGCGGCTCCACGGCATTCGAGCGAGATATACGGGCCGAGCTCGGTAACCGTAATCTTACAGCCGAGCTCGAAAACGTAATTCTCGAAATTTATGTCGCGAAGTTTGTGTCGCGTCGTTGTTGCAAAATTCGGCATACAGGCACGCTCGCCGACTGTAACTTACGCTCGTTAATGCGCCGAGCATCGTTGCGTTACACGCTCGAGAGCATAAATTACGAATCGTGATTGAATTCATTATCGCGGTTTATCTAGATTCCGCATAAGAGATGAATCCACGCGCTGGCACAAGCTTATATTTATCTAAGTTATGTTATATTTACCGAAAACGCCATATATGTACGTTACGTCCGACGTGCCAAAAATACCTATTTTGCAGATGTTACGTGAAAAAAACAACTTATTTTTGTGAATTTCCGTACGTCACGTATAAGTGCGGACGTATTTCGATTGATCGATTCATTTTCGATTTATCTATTTGTGCCTCGAGCAAATATGGATATAAGGTGTCTTGAGAAATTTATTTTGGGGAATGTATTATTCGGACGGAGTATTCGTAATTAAAATGAAAAGTTAATAATGATCTAAGCATATAATGATCACCTATATTACAATTACCGATGTGCTGTTGATATATTGCATTTCCATGTTGCCGTTATTATAATTATTATTATTATTATGCTATTGTACGTAACTGTTTTTACATAATATTTTTAAATATCTAATTTTTAATCGCGACTATTGTGAGAAATTGTGGCTTTTTAGATGGCCAAACTATACTTTCTAAAAAGTTTACAAGAAAGCAATTCTATTAACTCTTTGCGGCATGGTTGCATATCCGCGTGTCACCTATCAGTTTTTTACGATTTTCACAATTTTTTTTACATATTTTTCTTTCACATTGGTTCCGTCATCTCGAATCTACAAATTTGGATTTCGAATTTGAAATCAGCAGAAAAATCTATGTCGCAAAGAGTTAAATAATTCACTCGGAGAAAATTTGTTTCTCGGCGACACCTTGTACACCCATTTATTTTGTTTCTTTTTTCGAGTTTATTATTATTTTTTTTAAGGCGCTGTGGGCGAAGAGCGTAGTTACGTGGGCGAAGCGACGCCTTTGGCTAACGACAATTTTTTGATCGACTCGCGCGAAAAATTCACGCTGGCCGCAGCAGATACATTCGCTCGAACATCGAACCGCCGTTATTAGTGTCGCCACGGCGATGTACACGCGGACGCAATTGGCGTAAAAGAAATGGAATGGAATGTACCAGAGTTTGGCATCACTGTGCAATATTCGTGGCGCGCCGCGAGATCGTTACCCCGGCGGCGCACCACCGCGTTCGTGCGACACCCCCTCCTCCCCGAAGAGGGTGCGTCGTCGGGCCTAAAAAAGAATGGGGCTAACGACGCGCCCTTGGCTGCTTTGCGTACGCGTGTGTCGCACTCGTCGGTTTCCCGAAACCGGGGTGTCGAACGATCAGCGCCGATGCTTTGAGTGTCGTTGACATAAGTGTTGCCGATTTCTCGATAATCGATCGTTGACGTGCTTGTATCGCTCGATTGAGAACGGGTTGGGCTGCGTATCGGGTATGCTGTTAACGTTAGCCTCCCGCGTGTTAAAGTTTTGCAATAGAATCAATATATACGCGGCGTGATATCGCCGATACGGCGCCGTGACGTTCGTTACATGCGTATAGGTACGAGAGAAAGGAAAGAAATGGAAACAAAAAAAACAAAAAAGGAAAAAGAAATATATTATTGAGGTATCGATAAGGCGCCGGAAATTGCGTCTCGCAACTTTGCTTTCCGGAATTCTCGCCGGTCTTTCATATGCATACGCATACGCGTATCGTGATATAAAAAAAAAAAAACAAAAAGGATGTGATAGGATTAGTCATTTTCTTTTTTTCTACAAAATTTGTAAAAAAAATATATACACTCTCAATAGTGACATTAATGACGATTAATCGAACGAAGAAACGCGAGGGAATTAAGATGGCAAGTTACGTAGCGCTGCTACATATTAGCTGCTTAAACGTTAGATGGATGGGACACGGGAGTGTCGATGGCGACGATTTATCAAAAAATCATTGCGCTACCTCGACGTGCGTCGTGGAGACAGAGCTGGGCTGCTTACGCCGACGTAATGGCGCGATTACACCGCTTAAGTTGTATACAAGAGTCGCCCTCCCCGCGCGCTAACGATAATGGTGCATAATTACGGGAACGAAGAATGGCGTACTTGGGCGTGCGTGACCTTCCACAAACGGATTTCGGCAGACGCCGTCGTATTGAGCGCGCGCGAGCTCGCGTCTGACGCGATGAGTGCGTGTGTGCGTCGAGCAACCGTTCGCGGAGAAAAGAAAAGAAATACACACGATCGATCGCGCGAGCGCGTATGTGTGCGTGCGTGCGTGCGTTTTCACGGCTCCGGCCGAGTCTCAGCTGGTGAGAATGTCCGCCGGATTGACGGCAGTCGTCATCGGCCGCCGCGACGGAAACCATGACAGGCTGGGCTGACGCATTTTTTCGATTGCGCATATATCTTTTTTTGCTAGTATCCTTGGGAAGGGGAAATCGAGGGGGAGGGTGGAGGAGAAAACTTTGACAAATGCGCGACAATCAGCCGATCGGTCGGTTGGTCGGTCGATTGGTCGGTTGTGCAAATTCAGGTGCGGCCCCGCATTGTCGATTAATATTTGAACGGCTGGCTTATACTAGGTTAGTACTGAAAAAGTTTATCGCTGGGTAACGTGGAAGAGGGGGCGGGCGGAGGAGAATTGGGGACCGCGTCGATAAGGCTGCAGATGTTATCCGCAAAATTCAAGGTCCCTCTATCTCCGACGAGAACGAATGTGGCCAACTAAACATTGGCCTAACTAAAAATACGACGACCTTGGTACGCCACTCACGTTCCTGCCACTCACTCTCCGCGAATCATTAGATACATTAAATTATATCTCGGTGTGTTGTTCGCGCGCCGACGGAAAGAGGCGATCGCGACGACGCTCCGCGGCTCTTCGGGCCATCGATAGGTTCTTTCTCTCTTTTTTTTTCCCTCTCCTTCGCTAGTTTCAGCGAAGAATGTCTTCTTGCGACACACAGCCGCGCGCGGCGCTCGCTTATGGCCGGTCGACTTTACGCGATGCCTCTTGCCGAGAGAGGGAGAGGGAGAGGGAGAGAGAGAGAGAACAGCTTTGCCAACTCCGCGAGGGCGTCTCATCGAATGCATCTCGTACAAAGGTTCAAAGATTTTATCGCACTTACGAGGAAACATTAGCAACTCCCCCCTTCTTCGCCGCAATAGGCATACAGGGGCCAATCGAAAAACGAATGCGCTGTTTATGCAATGTATGACTTCTCGATTGGAATACTTCAAAATGTCTTGTCATTGACTTTGAAGATGATTGTTTGTTTTTGTACAACTCGGCGTATTCTAATCCTATTATTTGTCATCGGTCGGCTGCAGTCATTTCGCGTTCTCTGTCGGAAGAATTTAACAGATTAAATGTGCTTGTAGATAAGCTAGTATTCTTCCGAACTGATGTAATTTTTGATAGACGATATGCAATGTTCGACGCGAACGTTGTTAAGTAAACGCGCTAACCGCGACACGGTGTCTTATATTCATTTTCACAAATGTAGATTAACTTTGGTCTCGGTTTAATTTGCTTTTTCTCCCTTTCTAAAAATTGGAAAAAGATAAAGTGTAAATTAAACTGAGATTAAAGTTGGTCTACATTGGTAGAAATGGACATTAGAGAGATGATGTATGTGTTACATCTCACAGCACTATCAAAAGTATAAAAATTTCTTAACTGTTCCATTATTAGGTTCGAGTATCTGTGTAAAACCTCAATTCTTTCATGGGTCTAAAAGCTATTTAATCTTTTTATTTATTCTTGATTCCTATGTAAAATCGTGTTTTGTAATACTTATTTGCAAATTTGATGAAGAAGTAGCATTACAAATTAAATGAAATGTTACGTATGTTAATACAACTCTAATAAATATTCCTGCAAAAGTTCATTTGGAATTACTCGTTTAAAATTATTTATTTTAAGCTGTAGCCAAATGTAATCATTTTCATTGCATAAGCCATTTTAAGTCGAATTTTTTATCCGTGCAGTTGGTTTCAAGGTTAAAATTTCGGCATTTACGACGAAAATTTTGTGTCGTTGATCAGAAAAGAAGAATACGCTTAACAAATCTACAGTTTTTAAATTTCGATTATTTTTAGCTCATATTGTATAGTCAAAATATCCTCAAGGATGTATGTGCCATATCTCAAAGTATTACCAAAAATATAAAAATTTCATAGATTGTTCCATCTGCGATTGAATATCTGTGTTAAAGCGCAATCTCTTATTGATTTAAAAGTTATTTAATTTTTTTTTACTCTCGATCCTTATGCATAAATACGCGTTTCGTAATACTTATTTGCATTCGATGAGGTAGTACCACAAATTAAATTAAATTTTTTTTACATATATGCTAATAAAACTAATAAATATTTAAGCAAAAGTTTATTTGGATCCGCTTGTTTAATAGTTCTTTATCTAAAACTGCCGAAAAATATAGTCGTTTCCGCATAGCCATTATAAAACAAATTTTTCGTCCTTGTAACTGGTCTCAAGGTCAAAATGTGGGCATTCGCGATTAAAATTTTTTGCGTCGTTGATTAGAAAAAAAAAGAGTACACTTGATGAGCTTGCATTTTTAAAATTTTGATAACTTTTAGCTGGTATTGTATAGTCAAAACATTCTTAACAGTGGAGCAAATGATAATGTCGCGATTGGCATTGCTAAACACGCGGCTCTTCCTCGATACATTCATCTTACACGCTCCCGAACAATGTTCGTGAATCATACATACGTTTCGCCTTTCGTCTTACATTCGAGTCTGCGAGACTCGCGTGTACTCGAGAATCAGATTTTTTTAGGACTGAGGATTACGACTTCTCGCGAATACGGCGGCCCTTTCTTTTCATTAACTGCGTGCCTCATTGGGCAAGTAATCGCAGACGTAGCCGCAAGATCGAGGTTCTGAGTCGAACTGAAAGTCTCTTTGTCCCCCCTCCCCCTTCCCCCGGTTTTGCTGCAATCGTGAGACTGCTGGTAATCAGCGGAGATTTTGAGGTAAAATGACGCGACACTTTTTAAATTACACATTACGTACATCCGTTTGATTCAATCTCAGGTCCGTTCTTGCAAATTGCAAAATAATAGAGAACCTCTCTTATTTTCTAATATTTTCCTTTCATACGTCTAAATCTCCCGGGCACAATTCCGACATGCGAGAGACGATGTTTTGATCGGACGTTAAGCGGCGGTGTGATTCCAGCACATGCTTGGAATGGAAACTAAAATATATTAACTTCCAAAATAGCAACCGCGTTCGAGGAACGTGACTAAAAAGTCGGTTGTAAAACTCTGGCGACGGGCCGGGAGCGGGGAAAGGCATCGAATTCGCACGAGCATTCTTCCGCTCGATTCTCTCTCGGACTGCGTATTCTCGTCTCCCTCGTGAATACTCAATTTATTCCTCGAAAATGCATTTAAACCGACGCAACGCGTATTGGCCTCACGCGTGCGCGCGCGCGCGCGCACAGATTATTTTCCTTCTTTTCGGCGTCCCGCGACGTTCTTTCGTAGAGAGGCGTAGATAGGTGGTAATCTGTCGCGAAGTTTAGCGCGGCACAAAAATATCGATTGCGAGGTTGAATTCGATGCGGGGTTTATCTTCTTTTCTGTGCTTGTGTATCAGGAGGCGTGGCAAAGCGTCCCGATGCACTAAACAAATATTTGTTCTATCGCTTTTTAGCACCGCATAGAAAGAGAGAGAGAGAGAGAGAGAGAGAGAATGAGAAAGAGAAAGGAACGTATTTTCGCGCATCTTTCTTTTTTTTACAGATATTCTCAATGCCCTTGTCAACAATCTTAAAACACTCTCGCTTTTGGGCTTTCGGGTTTGTCCTTTTCGGCGTCCGAGCTCTAAGCGATGTATAATGGATAGAGGCGTATATCGATCCATACAAGGCGAACCACCTTTCTTCGGGGCTTTTACGGTTTCGTTTCTTGGATTACATTTTTCAATCGCGGGGTCGAAAAAACCTCGCGGTGGATGTTTCGTATCAACTACATGAGCTGTTCAAAAGACCTTCTGGCGAAAGACCCCTCTCGAGTCGGACCTAGATTCGTTTAACATGGATCTCTCGTCATCGGCTTCATTAATCTTATTTCTATTTGTTGGTTTTTGAGATTTCGTGGCCTAGAATACCTCGCGCGTGTATGTATGTACACGTGGACGTTTCGCTGGGTTAGGTCCGTTCCACGTCGGATGTTGGAGGCGCCGGCCCGCGTCGCCCGGCTTTTCCTCCTCTCTTTCCCTTTTTTTTTATCCTTTCTCGCGATCACTCGTACGATGCATTCTTTATCTGCCTTTTACTCGCTGCCGATACGAGGAGGAATTTCGGTTGCGTAACGCCTGAAAGTCACAGAGAAAGAAAGAGAGAGAGGGAGAGAGAGAGAGGGAGAGGTAACGCGCAAAGCCAGGCATGTCGCCATCTATTGAGGTTGCGAACAAATGGCATGCGAAATTTTTGTCAGCTTTTGCCGGGATGACACTGATCTCTCGTTCACGCTGATCTGTTTATTCGATACCGCGATTGCCTCCTCTCTCTCTCTCTCTTTCCCTGATACCTCGTCCCTCTCCGTACTATCTCCCCCGCCCCCTTTCGCCCAACGCGTCAGCTAACCCGTCGCTTCGTTGCTGTTTCGGTAGTTGCGATCGTGCAGTGGCTCTCATTTTTTTTTTCGCACCCGCCCATGAAATCTTGCCGTTCGTTCATCCCGCCGTGCGTAACACGTGCGTCACGTGTGGCAAGAAATCAGCCGACCGTTTTCTTTCTTTTTCCTCAAGGGGAATGCTAATGAGTTTTTCCGACTCTGAATAGCGATTCACACACGCTTTACAATACATACGTACGATTTGCGAAGCATTAATATGACACTACTGCATCAACATCACGTGCACGTGGATGCACAAATTTTCAAGCACACTAGTCTTTCATATTAGATATCCGAGCTTAATTCTAAGAACTCAACATTGTACTTTTGCGTGTAATTCGCGTCAAAACCATTTCTATTTTTTTTTTTTTTTTGCAAATACACTGCAACATTTGTAGTAAATACTGACACACTTTGACAGTTTTAGACGCTATTCTTGGCTAAAACTAAGTGAAACTGATCTAAATTTCTTAATTTTTATTTTTATTTTTGGGATCAAGATGATCACTTTAGATCTACATTAATTATAGAAAAGGATTTTGAAATCTGTAAAGGCAATTAGAAAAATGGAAAAAATCATATTTGGTCAGTAAAATAGGACAATTTTAGGATCCTCTTAACGCAATAACGCCGGAAGTGAAATCGCGTGGTATCATCGCGGAAAACATCAAAATCGATAACGGGCGTTCTACGCGACTTGGCCGCAAATGATTTACAAGCGATGCGCTATTGTTCGCAAACCATGCACAATTAATGCTGACAACTGTTCGACGAAGCATTTGACACGCAAACAGTTTAATTCCTCAAATTAGGCTTGCACGTGAAAAAAATCCAAGTCCCATTCCAATTTTTTATCCATTTTCGATGAGTTTGACAATTTCGATCGACACGTGTTATCGAATAATTGAGAATCGAATTATCGTCCGCTGTAATTCCTTTCGAACGTTCACGTTTCAATGTTCCGAATATAAAAAAAAAATGCATGTAAGATTAATCGACAGATTTACGACTTGTTAATGAATTACGTCGGAAATTTCATTTATACATTTATATCGCGTCATTCCCTAAATCCCAACAAATTCTTAGCCATTAACATTGAGATCCTGGAAATTATACGTTCTTCGTAGCGACATTTTTTTTCTTCAAGACTTTAAATAATCCGGAAAAGAATCGCGCCGTTTGCGGTAAACGGACTTTGCGTTTCCTCGCGGTGCTCCCCGCGACTTTTTCGGTCCACGTTGGGACATTGCGTCGTGCGCCACCGCGAGAGGAGCCTGGATCAGGGAACCCCTGCCGCGCGGTATTAACGGTACGTATTCTCGGATGGACGCGCGGCGCCCGCCAAGGCCAAACGAAAGTTCGCTCCGAACCAAATCCGACGGAATTTTTTATCTGTAGTACGTACTTATCGGGGACGCCCAGGTCTAGCTGCTTGTTTTCGCCCGCGCTATTATCGATGATGAACTTGAGGTGACCTCGAAAACTGCGCAACAGTGTGGGCATCGGCGAGGTGGCGGAGGCACAGGAAGGGGAGCGGAGCGGGGGGGGGGAGAGGAGAACGGAGGACGCGACAAGTCGGCGGAGGGAATTCGAGAGTGACGACGAGCAGTTAGAGAAATGGCGAGGCGATTCGGGGAGTGGAGAAGAGGCGGTCAAGAGAGAGAAAGAGAGAGAGAGAGAGAGAGAAAGGAAGGACGAAGAGAGGTAGGGGGCAGGGGGCACGACGATTGCACTTTCGCTCTGTATCGTTCGTTGCCGCGGACTCGCGATCTGCCGAACGGATCTATCAAACAAAGCTCTTCCCTTTTCCTCATAGGTACGTCGATTAGAGTTTACCGCATCGATCACAATAATCGCGATAAGGATGAACGACGTCACGCGGTGTAGTGTGTGACGGAGATATCGCGGTCGTAAAAGTGAAGAGCGGACCGATGATTGCAGCACCTGCGATTATGACTACATAGACTTTCCTTGATGCTATCGGCGATTATCTATTCGGATAAGCGCGTTCCTTTATCTGAGATTCTTGCGAGGATACATGTACGCCGAGAATATAATATGCAAGCGATATAATCTGTTTATACGCCGCGGATTACGATGACCTTCTCCCCGTCCCTAGTATCGCGTATCTAGTCGAAATGTGAAGTAACCGAAACGACCGGGAGAGAATAAAGAACGCGCGATATAAAGTCACTTGTTAATAGCGACGTCGGCGTGACACCGCGCGATATCTCTGCCGATACAAGCAATTGTAATTCTCTCTCTTCGCTTCGTAATATCTACCGAGCAATATATAAATATTATCGTTTCTTTAACGATTCTATAACCGTGTTGTTTATCGTTAAAAAAATATTCCAATATCGCTATTACCTCCGTTTGACCTCCGCGTGTGACGCTCCGAACGTCTCGCGCGTGCCTTATTACCGAAATGATAGAACTTAATGAGACGTTTACGTAATCGGATGCATCTTAAATCGCTTCCATACTTTTTCAAAGTTTCCTTCTCTCTTTTACGCGCGCTTGCGTGCGCGCGCGCGCGCGCGCGCATAATCTGGAAGAAGATTAGCGGCGAGGCGCGGAGAGCGAGAAGCGCAACTGGCTTATATCGCGAGCCGCTCTGTTTGCGCCTGTTAGAGAAGCCAACGAGTGCTCCCCGCTAAGAATAGCTATGCACAATCTACATGAGAAAACTTCTCGAGTCGCTTTGTGAGATGTCTCTTGCGCGTCGTAAAACATGTGTGGCTCTCTCTCCGCTGCTGTCCGAACGGGTTTGGCTAGAGAATACGCGGCCTGCACCGTCTCGCGTCGGTCGCCGCGCAGCCCGGCAGCGGCGTGCATCCACCGATCCCTTCGCATTTCCCCGGCAAGCGTAGAGAAAAAGGGGGTCGCTTGTCTATCGGCATAATGCTTACCTATTGCGGAACGCCCAGCAGCCTCTCCGTCGCTGGGGGTACGGATATTGTGCAGCGTGCGAGAACGGGTTACCTCTCTCGTTTTTATGATATTCTCGAACGCGCGTTTTATGCAAGCTGAGACGACGAGAGGAGAGAGGAAAAAAAAGGGAGGGGGGGGGGAGAGTTCTCTTTTTCGAATTACGTAGCTATACGGTTGCGGTCGGAAGAAAGAACCGCCGCGTCTTATGTCACGTATCATTTGAATGCGGAACGGCGATCGTTCGAGAGATGGCATTCGGATCAGAAAATCTATCCGTTGCACCGCGCACCCCGATCGCACTCGAGGCGACTGTTAATGCCGCGTTTATGTAAATTGCTAAATATTCGACGGCACGCGCGGAGTGCCAATCTGAAATTCTCAATCTCAATCGTCGTTGTAGATTTTCTTCACGGCGTTACCACGGCGTTTCCGCGTCCTAGACTCGTTTCACCTGGAGCGGAGCAGCCTATCGATCGTAGTCGCTCGCTCTTTCTCTCTCCGCGCTTAGAGTCAACATCAGTCATAATACAGCGTAACGGCATACAGGGGTTATTAAGAATAATACACATCCTACGTATATATCTTCTTCTCGGTTGTACCGCGAGGGGGAACGCTTCGGGGTGAACGCGGGGGATCCGGGAGGGGCGCGCGCGCGAGTGTGGCGGCGGCGGCGGCGGCGGCAGGATCACGAGGGGCGCGAAACACGAAGAGGAAGGGCGGCGAAGTAGAGAAGCGGAGGACCGACGTGGGGTAGCGTTGCCACGGGTAACCGGCTGGGTAAAATCCCGCAAAGAAGCGTTCGCGAACTCCGCCGTGTGCTCCTGTCGACGACGATCGTTGTCGTCCTACACCGGCACACGCTTCGCCCAATGAATGTTACGGCGTGTCGAACGTGCTATAAACGCGTCCTCGTCTCTCTCGACGGGCTCGACTCGATTTAGATGGATCACTCGAACGATCTGCTCCCGACAGATCCCGATTGCGACGTATTAGCCAAACTTTGAATTTTAACGTTTGCCTCTACTGTCTGACGATGTGTAGCGGAAGGCAAAGTCGTCCATTTGGAATCGCTTCGTTAATCCTTAATACTGTTTATGGCGAAATCATGGAATTAAATTAAATGATGAGCAAAAGCGCGCGCGCGCGCGCTTCGCTCGCGGGCGATGGGTATACGCAAAGTCAATCCAACACGTTATCCGTTTTACAATCGCCTCGCGTTGGATTTTACTTAATTATTATCCATATCTGCTTTTCCTCGTCTAGCCTTTTAATTCCATAATTCTGCCGTCAAGAGCAGAATTACAGATCTCGACGTGACAGTTTCAATGACATTTTTCTTTTCCGCCACATTATAAATAGGATTCTAATTTTAAATACAATTTAAGTAAATCGAATAGATCGGATGGACACTGCGCGCCAGGTCTTCGATAAAGGATCTAGCTTAGATCTTTCTCAAGTTAATCGTGATTTAGTTGACTCTCGCCGTCTCGCAACGCTACGCAAGACGTCGCTCTATATACATACATATATATATATAATAGGTAGCCTATTGAATAGTATCCATGTTAGTAGTACATTTGGAATTCACTCCTGCCGAAAATCAACAATCGCGCGTATGACATTGTAGATAGAGAAAGAGAGTGTGTGAGTGGGAGAGAAAGCGAGAGAGAAAGAGAGAGAAAAAAGTAAATAAATATTCGTACTAAAAGTTGCTCATTATGGTCTCTAAATGATGTCGCGTGAATCCGGCGTGTGGACTCAGCCCCCTCCTCTTTGGTTGCAGACCAGGAGGTCGCCGAGGAGGACGGGGGTTGGCAGTCCGCTACCAACATCGAGTATCAACGAAAAATACAGGAATCGAACCAAAATACGAGCGCAAATCGATACGGCGAGACGGCGGTGGTGCAACCGCAGCACCAAGAGCTGCCGATAATCGATCTCTTAGACAACATTAACGATCAGATGGAGATCGTGCTGAAATCGGAGCCCATCTCGCCGAGGATGGACGAGTTCGAGTCCTGTCTCCTATCGAATCACACGATCGAGAGGCCGACGGATCTCGATTCGACGACGACGACGACGACGCACGAGTATCGTCACGATGGCCTTCGAGATAAACAGCAGCAACCGCAAACGTCCGGAAGATGTTCGAATAATGACGCGTCGTCGCCGCCGTTCGATCTGCGATGGCTACGATCGCGAAACGGTCTCGTGCAAGGCACGAAGCACGTAGACGCGTCGTCGTCATCGTCGTCGTCGTCGCGCGCTTACCACGAACCGGCGGATCATAAATCCTCGAATCGCACTTACTGCAACTTCTGCCAGAAAACCTTCTCTCGCGCCTGGTCGCTGCAGAGGCACTTGGCCGACACGCATTTCTACGTGCCGCAATCCTTGTCATGCGACCAGTGCGGTAGGAGCTACAAGTCCAGGAACAGTCTGGTTAGTCATAAGAGCCAGTATCACGCCCGTAAGGACCGCAAGGAACACGAGGCACAATGCGAAGTCACGTATTGAACGACGTTACCGATCTAGGACGAGCCTCTCCGTCGCGTCGTATCGTAAAACAGAACGAATAAAAGAACTAAGAATACAATGTCGTGCGTGTACGTGTGCCGAGTTACCCATACCGATGCCAGACCTTGGAGATTTCTACGAAGAGAGAGAAAGAGATGTTGTGTAGTCTACCGACTGTCAATAGAGGACATACGTTTTGTGTGTATAAATGTGTTCCACTTATAGTATGTTACACTACCGTTAACGTATTGTAATTATATCTCAGTAGTATTGGAGCGGAAATGTTACTAGTCGCGTTTATTCCTCCGGCAGACAATTACCTCAGTTGAGACCAAAGAAAGAAAACTGATCAATATGATTCCGTATCTGTAAGCTCCGGAAGCGCAACGTTATTAGTTACGTAGTTAGAGTGTAGAGTTATTAATTTAATAGAATGAATTTAGTCGTACGAACTGAAACAACGTAATTTTCTAAAGTTTGAATTTCGACGCGCGGAAACAACCTGTATTGCTTATTTGTGATATCGCGTTTCATTTTATCTTTAATAACGAAAGTGTGTGTCAGATACGTCATTTCGAGTTATTCGAGTTATTAATATCAAAATCGGGCTCATTAAAGTTACACCGGTCTGAACACACGATTCTTAATTTTTTCCGTTTTAATTTTGTTTTCTTGTTTTTTTTTTCAATTTTTGGATATACGGTCGCTATTCGCGCTCGTAAAATAATATTGCTAGTCGACTAGTTTACCCGATGAGATTTTACTGGAAAAAGAGCTCGAATTGTTTTGCTGTTATCTGTTCCTCGATATCGGACGTATTATGAAACTGAAGTCGTTATAAAAATGCTGGTTGACTGTTTAATAGATGAAATTATTTATTAAACAAATGTTATTTGACGTTGTGCAATTTGTGACATTTCGTTACTTGTACACAAAGAGATTACAAAAGTGTTATGTTTTCGCGAGAACTCAGGTTACACGAAATGTATAGCTGCGTTCGTTTTGATATATGAAATAAATATCGCATTGTTCCTGTGACCCGTGAGATTGTAATTACATTTAAGAAAGAACTCGACCTACTGTTATAAAACGCGATGTATAATGCAGTATATGAGCCGTCGCGACTTAGCGGCGAGGGGGAAATAAAAGGAGATAATTAAAGAAAGAAGAAACGATGAGTAAAATGTTGTTTCTAATGAGCGAGCGCTATCTATCACGGCCTAAATATCGCGCGAGAAGAAAGAACTTCTGTTGGTAGCTCTTTCGCTCAAGGCTACGAAAATGCCATTAATCATGAAATATAGAATACATTACGCTTCATTCGCATCACCTCATTAGAAACAGATATCGCATTTGTGTACACAGCTCGCCCATATTTCCACTCTCCCGCGCATATTCATACGTGTACATATATAAGATATTACGCTCTATTTTGCTGTAAATAATATGCATCGACATGGATATATATGTATGTATATATATACTAAATATATATACTATATATACATATATACTATATATATATACCTGGTGATCATGAAACACTAACTTCATCGCTCACGATCGTTCGCTGAAACTTTAGAACTGCTTGCACTGTGTTATCCTAATTGCGCTCGAAAGAAGCAAACGTCATACAACGAGCTGAGAACGGTGCTGCAAACGAATCTTGTTAGAGGAGCCTCCCGGAATAGAGCATCGCGATTATTACCATTGTCATCGTATTCGATCGATGTTATAGCGCGCCTTTACGGTGTGCTTCGAAAAGATTTAAGTTCGATCGTTACGTGATTATATAAAGTACAGCTAGACGGATTACGATCGAGTAAAATCATTTGAAGATCGTTTATACGCGTAAGAGAAGCATATAAATGAGATATTACAATAATACAATTGATATTTCGTATCGCGTTCGAGTCTCTAAAAATACAAGTGAAATTTCGAGATAAATTATACAGGGTGTCTCACACTTATATATAAATATACCGTGACACCCGTTAATGGCAGTTTCCCAAGGTCATTTCGAAACGAAAATTCCAATATCGAAATGTCGAAACTATGATAGTTTTTAAATGAGAAAAGTTTGAAGTTAGCAAATCAAACTGCCCGAAATTCGCGCGCTCAAATCGCACAGTGAGCGTGTACGCAAAATCAATACCAACAAGGAAAGAACAATTTTATTGTAGTGTCTAAAAATTTAACTTGATACAGATCAGAAAGTAATTTTACGTTGGATTATCAAAATAATTATGCAAGACGTTCAAGCGTGATGAGACCGCTGTGAAAAAATTCTAGCGACCTTAAACGTCCAATATAAATTTTTTAGCGATTCAGTATAATTTTTTTTTTCAGATTTGCGCATTTCAGCAAAATTGTCCTTTCCGTGAAAAGTAAGAATTATATTTGGAAACATTTTCATATCACTGTGCGATATGCCATACTTGAGCGCGCGCATTTCTGGCAATTTAATTTATCAACGTTTTTATTTCGACATTATTGTATCCTTGGTATTTTAGTACATTGGGATTTTTGTCTCGAAATGTTCTCAGGAACATCTGCCATTCACGGGTAAGTCTGGGACACCCTGTATATGAGATTAGTACTTACGGTATGCATTAGCATTTCTTGTTTGATGTTTTACTCTTGATGGCATTTCTGTGTAAAATTATTATTTCTCACTTAATATGTTATCTGATAATAAGTGCTACATAGAAGTTAGTATACTCCGTTTAGATGACTATATCTTCTATTTTATAACATTTTAATAATAAAGATCATGTAAAATTGTCCGTATGAGCTTGACGAAATTAATCGCGAGAAAAGAGAAAGCAAGATACAGTCCGTAGCGAGAATGCAAATGCGGTAAACGAAAACAACGGCTATAATCGAGACAGGAATGACGAACGCGATAATGATAGCACTGGAGAATATTGACGACAAAGACAAGGACGACGACGATACTCATCATAATGATGGTTATAAACCGTTTATTATACCGCATTATAAACGATAATAATCGGACTAATAAAAGGATAAAACATTACTACAACGGATAGTAACAATGTTGATACTGACGAGGTTGAAGGTGAGAAGACATCGATCGTGACAATAATGGACGTCGAAATATATAGAAATGGCAAGATCGATGGCTCGTTCAAGTAATACGACAATGATCGGAATGAAAATGGAGGAGAATAACCGCGACGATGACATTAGCAATTATAATAACGATGACGATCAAGCGAAATAAGAGAGAGAAATGGTAATAACAATAACATGACATTGACACCGACGACGAGGTTGACAATGACTATGACTTTGGATAAAGAGATTAACGATCATGACGACTGTGGCGTAGTACAACGTAGTCGATTGTACAGAGAAGTTGACCATCGGACCGTACGAAATCTCGGAAAAAAATAAAGAAAAATAAATAATAAAGGAGAAAAACGAGAGGTATACGGTGACAATGGTTGCATCCGGTGTACGTTAGAAGGTGTTCCCCTCGTGATAATCATTACGTCACGCAATGAGGCGCAAGCAAGCAGCGACGGCAGTAGCAGCACCCATAAAGCATACATATAACTTAAGGTGGTTTTAAGAAATAACACGTAAAAACGAGTTTTGGGCACGGCTTGTCGGGTGACGGTGGTACGACGTATGCTCGATTAATAAAGGCGCAAAATAAAATACTAAGAGGCAAAAAGAGAGCACACGGGCGCACGATATTTTCTCAGCTGCGAAAATTGTGGTGGTGTGATTTTAAATGTGAACGGTGGTGTAGGAGCGTGGAATGGGTGGTGTGCGATCGCGAAAGACGAAGCCGCGGCTAGAAAAGAAGCCTTCCCTCCCCTCTCTCCAAAAAAAGAAAGGACAAAGTAAAGAAGCATAGGGGATGATGTCCTTTCTCTCTCTTTCTCTTTTTCTCTCTTTCTCTCTCTCTCTCTCTCTCTTCTTTTAATTTTCTCTCTCTTTTTCTCTATCTATCTCAACCCCGCCCTGCCTCAGTCTAATGTCTACTTGTCCACCTGTCCGACGTCCGTGCGACGTTCCGTGCGCCAAAAACCCCTACAAAAGTAGTAACCCCTGTGTGTCTGGTTCTGCCGCCAGGTCTGTTGGCTGGCAGCGGCGCGAGCGATGAGTTTCGATGCGAGCCGTGCAACAAAAACCTGACCTCCCTAACGCGGTTGAAGCGGCACATACAGAACGTGCACACCAGGCCCAGCAAGGAACCGATCTGTAACATCTGCAAGCGGGTTTACTCCAGTCTAAACAGTCTGCGCAACCACAAGAGCATCTACCATCGACAGCACAACAAAATCGAGCAGCAGAGAAAGGAAGTAGCGCAGGTTCGCGAATGGCAGAGAGACCAGAGAGGGCACACCGAAAGAAATTACTCCGCGCAGCAACAGCAGCAGCAACAGCAACAACAGCAGCAGCAACAACAGCAGCAGCAGCAGCAGCAGCAACACCAGGCTCAACAACATCCGCGAATGGGATGAGATCGCTCGCCGTTCGTTCCCCTCACTTTCTCTCTCTCTCTCTCTCCCTCCGCCATGAATTTTCTACTGGCGAGGGTATACCGGATGTTCACACGACACAGGCGTATGTCGCCGTTATCGATACGGATTAAGATCCGACGCGATTCGGAATTTTTGGGATTGCCGACGATCGAAATACGCATTTCTCGCTGTGCAGCGCAGTACAATGTAGGCCGACGGATTCGAAACGTTGAAATCTCGGTTCTCCGTTCGTTTTACCGTATCCGGACACTCATGAGAAGACAGGAAGTGCAAAGTGCGAAGGAAAGTCGATCGATTATACGATTGTTTTGCGACTTAATGTGATCTAGTATACCGTCAATGACACCCTTTATCGCAGAGTAGCGTGGAGAAAATCACGAATTGAGAATCACTTGAATCGATAGCGCGTTCGATTTAAATCGGTTTCTAATTGCGTACATATGCCGGCTAGTTCTCCGTACCAACGTCCGAGGGATGCACTCGCGACAGAACAGTCGTCTGTGAAGCACAATATGCGTCATCTCGTTTCTGATGCTCGATGAAATATATGAGTCGGATGGGCGACGTCTTGAAATATAAAAGCCGGCAAGTTCCGGAATTCGGGTGTGTCGCTTCGAACAGGATGGGCGACACAGCGCGCGCAAAGCTGCATTGATATTTTTTATGGAAATAGTTATCTGCATCATTTGTAAATATAGCGTTGCGAAACGAGCGGAAGATCGGACCAAATGTCCGCGTGTATTAGAATCTGATGAGCGATTACTTATGTGATAGGCACAACTTCTTCGATTTTCGACAAGGGCCACGCGATTTGTTGTTATTTTTATATATTATTTATGTGACGAGCACACACAATAATTGCAGACAAGGTTCTGTTTTTCTGTTTATCGTCCTACGTGGCGGTACAAGGAAAGGTGCGGTACAAAAAAAAAACGGGATAATAAAATATTATTTAATGTATCTAATTTATTCGTACTATATACGCTCTCCACATTCCTTTAAACAAGGCAATTACAGTTGGATGAAGTAACTGTTCCCTTTCCCTCCATTTTTCTCCTTAATTTTCCTTACATTCTTTCCTGTATAAAGCGCCTCTGTCCTTTCCTTTGTATCTTATCTACAGAGTTTTTTTTTTTGCTGTGATTTAGCAATAAGATTTTATTTTCAGGGATTTGAGATATATTTGCGTCACGACACACGCATTTATTTAGCGCCATTTGCAGAATTGATGAGTCTTCCGCGATATTCATCATGGAAAATTAATATTTCTATATTTTTACGTCGCTTTAATTTTGAATTTATATAATTTATATAATTTACTAAATTGGAAACGAAATATAAATGTGCTGTAGAAGCTCCATTGATTTTCGTAAAATTGTATTTGCGCCTATCACATTCGAATAGATTTTACTTATTGAAAATTAATTTTGTGTCTTTTAGGATGGTTTACTTAAATCTACGTAGCGCGTAAAAGCGAATTAATATTGGTACTTTAAAATGCTAGTAGGAGGAAACATTCTATAAATTATAAGTATTGTTTAACATAGTTTTCCAGACTGTTCCACATTTTGATGCTTTATTTTGTGCATGCACATGTATCAGTATTTACACAGTGTTTCTGTATTTTTATTAATTACAGTTTTGAAGCGATGTGTTCTTATTATTTTAGATTAATTAAACACTCGGTTTAAGAAGCCTCATTGAAAAAATGTTGAGAAAAATTGTCGAAGCTGTTCGCAAGTAAACAAGACGTGCATTAAAAAGATTATAATCGCTAAAAATAAAACGGTATATTTATCGACAATGAACACACGCGTGCGTGCGTGTGCGTGCGCGCGCGCGCGTGCGTGCGTGCGTGCGCGCGCGCGTGCGTGCGTGCGTGCGCGTGTGCACGCGCGCCAATGCATTTTTCGCTTGTCGCATTTTTGGGGGAAGGCACGTTTTCTGGATATATCCGTCCTTCTTCTTAATCTATAAAGGAAAAAAACAAGATATTTTTTTTTTATCTCCGATGTTATCCATTATATCCGATGTTATCCATTATATCTTTTCTATTTGATGTGTTGTAGTAGTTGTTATCGCCATTAACATTTTTTCTCTATCGGCAAGTTTTCATATTATTGTTGCTGCTGCTATTGTCACTCTTGCTACTATTGCCTCTACTATTACACTCTCTACTGTGACCGTTTTTACTATTATTTTATATATATTAGTTACCGTTACCGTCGTCCGTCGCCTCTACTGTTGACACCGGAGACACACTACTCCTTTTCCATCGAAAGTCAGTTAATATGCCGGAAGAAAGTGGCACGTTTACTTTTACAGCTCGGAGAAAGGTATGTGCGGACATTTCGTTGCTTGTTAAGCTCGCTTGGAATATCTTTTTCTCTCATCGGGCATCGTTTCCGTTTCATTCGGTATCCCGTCATAAGTGTTCACAAAGTACAACGAGTTTGTTCAAGTATAATATTATTCGCCTCATTTTTGGATTTCTTCTTGGTTAGCTCTAAGCGTAATACTCGATCACGATTTATCGGAAATAAAAAGCAAGAGACTAACGTTGGATTATATTGACTGTGAGACTCGAGTCGTTTAATATCCGAACCATTTAAGACTTTATTTCACGACGACGGCAAAACGGTTACCGGTGACGACCGTCTTGGATTTTCGTTCTCACGAAAAGAACAAGGTCTAGAGAAATTCATAGATGCAGCGACAAGTGAAAATGCGAAACAGGCGAAATATATCGATTACAAACTAACACACACGTAACTTCCATTCAAAACGCAACAATGATCTTCCTTTTTTTGTTTTTTGTTTTTTTTTTTCGTTTGTTTTTACGTTTTTACGAAGAAATCCGCGAGACTCGCATGGTCGCTTCTCCGGCAGTCTACGATCATCGCGCTTATTATGCATGACCAATGACAAACCAGAGCTCCGAGCCACATTTATATCTCTGCGATTAAGATGCAGGCAGAAACGAAGTACTCGAGCAACGTACGTGGCTCGCAGGGACACTTCAACAGGCTGTCAGTAAGAGTATCGGCGGATATTCAGTAGCAACTTCCTTTGATACCACTGCCGATCTGCTTTCGATCTGCTCCCATTTATCCTTAAACTCGCCTTAAACCCACCTTCCTCCCCTCCAAAACCAACCGACCTGCCAGTAATTTGACTGTCAACGAGAACCCTCCACGTTTGGAACCCTTAACACCTTGGCATATCAACCCTATCTCTAGCCCTAATCATACAAGAGTACTTAGCAACGTATCGTAACTAATCTTGTCCAGTGATATTAATAGCAGTCGTATCTTTGTTCTTGTTTGTTCCCGGTCCCGCTCGCTCGGCTATACGTTTGGCTCTGGTTCGTCATTGTTCTGTGTGTACCTACCCGCTACCTTCACGAACACGGACTTGCGCTGGGGGTCCATCCACACACGTGGCTCTCCGTGTGCCTCCTACACCACAAATATTGGTTCGTAATGGAAATATTTCTTTTTAATTGGGTGTCGATGCATATGTAACGGACTATGGTACTTGATTTCATTTTTTTTCTCTCTCTCTTTCTTTCTCTCTCTTTTGTTTAAATCTCTTTGCATATTTCACGTTTTCTCCCTCTTTTACGCTCGTTCATATCTGCATTTACGTGTCTGTTTATATCTCTGTTTTTTACATTACGTTTCTGTCTATTTGTATGCATCTATTTTTATTTATTTATTTATTTATTTATTTTTTATTTTTTCATGTACGCACATTTAAAATCTACTTTTCATATAAATTTATCGACTTGTGCGCCGCCTCTACTTTGTTTCTATCTGCTATATTTATCAACTCACACATGTAACTTCTCCCTGTCTCGCTTTGCTTGCCTACCGCTTTATGAAAACGCTCAACCGTATCAACGCTACCTCTCTCTCTCTCTCTCTTTCTTTCTTTCTTTCTCTTACGTTCGCATTTCTTACGTCTTCGACGTCTTCACATTTTCATCGGAACGGGGAAAAAAATACTTACGATTCAAATTATTAAAAAAAAAATTGATACGTTCATGTGATCGCGCGGATCTCAGGTCCGCCCTCGGCGATCCTCGCGATGCGACTGTCGCACCCGTTACACGGTAGCCTGCTGCCACCAGGAATCTGCTACACGTGCGACGTGTGCGGCAAGACTCTCTCCACGAAGCTCACCCTAAAACGACACAAAGAGCAGCAGCACTTTCAGCCCCTGAACAGCGCGGTCTGCGCGCTGTGCCACAAGGTGTTCAGGACGCTCAACAGCCTGAACAATCACAAGAGCATCTATCATCGTAGGCAGAAATAGAAGTGATTGCGCACGCGCGTGTCTTACGTGCCAAGAGACATCACGAAACGAGCTTAATAGACGCTAAAAAAAAAAAAAAAGAAAATAAAGAGTTTCGCGCTGTTCGCAACGGCCGTGCGATCGACCAGGTCGTCGACAGCGTGGCCAGAGAGAATCGCGTCGTTCTCTTCTCCGAATTCTTGCTGTCTAGCCAAAAAGAAAGACGGGGGGAAAAAGAAAGAAGAAGGAAAGCAACATCGAATGTTCGGAAAGACGAGTGATTTCAGCCTGTTACTCGATTCATCGATCTATAGTCATTATACCGCGCGTATTTACGCTGAATGTCTGTACAGCCGTCTGATTTTGCTTGTTTAGCTGATCGGGATGCGTGATCCTTAACCCGAGAGTGATTCGCGTCGTTTGTCGCTCCTGGTTTCGAATCGACGCAATTTTGCGATTGCAATGATAATTTTCTCGACTACGATTATTAGAGTGTCGGAACCAAGGAAGCTGCGGTGCGTACAATCATCGAAATAATTCTCGTGGCAATTTGCCAATCCAGGCTTTGTAGGGGATTGACTTTGTAGGAGATTGTGCGGAGACCACGCACGCACGTGTAAAGCGAGATGAGAATCAGACACGGAAACATTTAGCGATAAATATACGGTGGAAAATTGATTGCGGACCTTTGACCGGTAACGGACCGCCGACGTTTTGTACGAGACTTGTAAACGCAATTGTTATGTTATTATCACCTGTCGATTGTACATCGGTCATAATGGGTTTGACATTTGGGACCATGGGATGTGGGAACTGTGAATTCTTTTAGCCACTCGATCATTCGCGGAAGATGCGATTATCGGAAACAACTCGGTCATTCTTCTGAGAGACAATAGGAGCTGCGTCGAATGTCGCCATTGTGTTCACGATGTTTGTGCGCGTATCCTTAAAAAGTCTTCTTCGTGTGTCTCAGCCGCTCGGCAACAATTTTTGTAAAAAAAAAAAAAAAAAAGTAGGGAACGCACGTCGGTTCGCGCGAAAAATCAGTGCTTCCAGATGCGAGTGTACGTGGTAAAATGTCGTTATCATGCGCGAACTGGGAATCGCTAGAGAACTCTGGATCGCGCCGTTATTTTATATATATGTATATATATTCCCATTTTTTTTTTTATTATTATATTAATTGGATATTATGACGAGACGGTGATATTAACGTTGATATCGCGCTCCCGAACTTTCAAGGAAGTTTTTAGGATCTAATTAGTTGACAAAGTTGTGATGAAAAAGAATGAGACTGAACGGGAGTGCAATCGAGCTGATTGAGGGGTTGGTTTTCCGAGTTGATTTTCGAGTTGATTCTAATCGACGCGTGATCCTCGAGGCGTGTGCCGTTAGCAAATCGTTTGTTCGCACTTTATCGCACGCGTAATAATTCACGGAAACGATTACTTAGATTTTGCACTTAAGATTTGCACACACCCACCCACACACACATCACACACACACACGTACAACGACCACATACACGTACACACTGGCGTTTATGGTTTACGGGACCCAGTGCCAATGGATTAAAATAGAGAAAAAAAGTAATCTTAATTATATAATTACTTGTACTTATTTTTTTAGCGTACACTCTTCTCGTATGTTCTTCTCTCTCTTTTTTTTTTTTTTAATAATTTTCGTTAATATCGCAGGAGCATATAAATGATCGGTCGCAAAGACAGGTCGTATAATAGACTGGATATACGCGAATGCCGATGTTAATATCATTTCGCAGATTGATGTCGGTGTATAATCTCGTTGAGTACAATTTCCGACGGTGCAGCTGCAGCGATTATCGCGTCAATGCGATTATCGTGATTTTTGTCGCAAATAAAAAACGCAAGGCTCGTCCTGTAACACAGAGATTTGAGCTCGCCGCGATTATAGCTGCTTCAGTCTCGGAATCGTTAGTGTGGGATTTAATTGTAGACGCACTTCGGCTAAAGGTTCGGCGTCGTTGTTCCGCGATGCGGGACGAGGTGACCGTAGCCGAAACCGTGTCAAGAGCGCTTATTGGCTATGAAACGCGAATTAATTTAAGCTTTATTAGTTAGATCGATATTACGCGAAAATGGAATATACTATTCGAAGTAGGCCTTTCGTGTCGATGGCACGATTGTCCAGCCAAGGTGTAGGTAGAAGCGTCCAGAAATAAATTTTTTGATAAGACTGCAAGCGAGCCCCGGGATAGGCACAGCCATTCGAGGAGTTTTTATCGTTTCGATATTAAATATTGCCCGATTTACATGGTTCCGACGGCTTGAGGGGAGGCGCGTTATGGTTTTCAGAGGGGGATAATCGAATTAATTTAGGTCTACGAGAAATATTCTTATATCGTCGCTGCTTGAATCGGGGAAAAGTGAGAGATGCAATGGTTTAATATATAAATATATATTACGCATATATATTTTACCCTAATATATTCATTCCATATTAAAATGCTTTAGCGGGCTATCCTATATAGACTTACATTCGTTTTTACGATACCTAACGAATTTTACATAAAGTACCTTACTTTGTTATTACTATTAATTATTATTATTATTATTATTCATATTGTATATTGCAATTATCATTACTATATCGATTATTAGTATTGCTGTTAATATTGTTATTAATATTATTATTGGTATTACTATTATTCATGCACTTATTGTGTTACGGCTGTTTCCGTACTTGATGGGAGCTTCGCTTAACAACATGTTCCATGGACATAGATTGCATCACTCTCGCGGTGTATTCGGCCGAGAATTTATCTCACTCTGTACGTTCCTTCTCGTCCATTTTGCGTTCTACAACGCTTCATAACGTCCTCTATCGGTCGAATCTGTCGAATGATCTCGACGCGTTTCGTTCTTTTTTTTTTCCATGGCTTTCTAATGGTAATGCGTCTTCATTAGTTCGAGGGCAAATGGACGGGAGAACGATGAAGAAGAATACGCGTGCTATCAATGCCAAAATAATACAAAGGTTCGGAAAACGTTCGGAACGCGTGCGAAGAAGATTTGCGAGGTTCTGGACGTCTTTTGGACGTGTTGTGTTATGTCTGAAACCGATAAATCACCCGCGTCCCAAGTGACTCACAAATAGGCAGCCGTATACATATACATACTTGTCACCGCATATAACCGTGAACGCTATATTTTATTGTAATAGAACCTCGACGATTCACGCCTGGTAAGGAAGAAGTCTGTATGATGATTGAGAGACGTCACCGTTCTGTGTCACGCGAACAGCTTATATCGCTGATAGATCACTTGTTAGGCAGGGGCTGACGAGTGCACCCGCATCGGCCTAAAGTACGATCGTTGTGTGTGGTTCGGAGTTAGATAACGAGAGATAATCGTCTATTTTTCTTGAGGACGGAGTCGCGCCGAGTTGGGACACGATATGAGAGATGTCGAGTGCACAATTGCGAGCGAATGTGAGTCCACCATAATGCTGACGTGCGAGATTAGGTGCGTGACACGATCGGCGATCGCGAGCGATTACGTTCCGATACCTGAGTTGCGGTAGATCGGAATGTCGTAATTTCGGCGAAATTGAGTGCGACGCAGAGTGATGCCACGTGGGAATACGAAGTGTTTCGCGACGGTCGTTGAAATGGGTCGAGTTTTGCATTTAAGACGAGACTTTCTTGAACCGGTGCACAGTTAAAGCGAAGTTGACTTACAACAGCGAGGCGTGACTAGCGCCCGTGTTATTTCCGTTAATGAAATAGGTTTCCTGATACGCATTCGAAATACAGACGGAAGTCGGCCAGGGCTGAAAATCGATAGGTCTCCGGAATCACGGAAGCGATGCCGCTGTGGAGTGTATCGGACGTGTGACTCTCGCGCGCGGGATGCCAGCGTAGCTATGATAAATTCAGATCGCGATTAGAGAGAAGCGACTGGGGCGAGATCGCATTAAAAGCTGAATGATCGCGATGGGAAGCGAAGGACCGCGTCGCTTCGAATCGAGATGCGCTAATGAGTGCGCCGCCGAATCGCTGCAGGATCGCGTCGTGAGATTCGAGTACGACTGAACCGTAATAAGGTCCAATTTGCGCGATCAAGTCGAAAACGGGCCTTATTCCCACATGACATCCATTAGACACTCGTTAGATCTCCATAACTGCGTATGGAACGTCTAATGGAGGTCCGATGGACGTGTGCAACGCCTAACTATGGATTTCTAGTTGAAATTTTATGTACGTCTAATGGAAGAGTTCCGAATCTCCATGGCAGACGTCTATTTAGAGATTTTTGTTCCGCGTGGGTTGCGTTTCCTGCCGGCGGTAACACGAGTGCATCTTTAGCTGCCGTTGAAGTAAATAATTTCTTACTTTGTACCGTTTGGAAGGAGAAACCCCATAGTTTTCTTCATTGCTACGCACACACACGCACGCACGCACACGCACGCACGCACGCGCACACAAACAAACGCGCGCGCGCGTGTCACGTCCTTCGCCGATTTATCGATTCACTCGGCTCGATTTGTGCCTCGCAGACCTTTCGCGTCCTCTCGCCGATCGCACAACGAATCGCATAACTCGACAACGGATCGACCGGGAAACAATGACGCGCCCGTACATATATATATTATATATATATTTTTTTTTCAAAAAGTGCACAAATCCGAACATATATCCGCGCAAATTCGATTCGGGGTGACGAACTGATATTTGCGCGTGCACGAACTCGCATATCGGTGTGTTCACACTTCGGCTCGTGTAGGCAATCTCTGACGCAGGTGTACATGCACGTTGAATGCATTTATAGATAGGCTATGATAATTTATGTTAAACTATGTTTTATGGAATGCATCCCGTTGCGTCGCACGTATTTTCCGCCTCTCGCATTATAATCCGGATTAATAAGTATATACCTTTCAGGACGCGCCATTCAGAACGAATGTATTTTGGGATCGATTAGTCAATTGTTACATGGTAAATGGACACACGCGTAGGAAGTGTTGACTTGTCGATTAAACTTTCCGCGAGTCGGATAAAAAGACAAACGAAAATTAACGATTATATTATGTACTATAAGTATCGTAGATTAATTGTAAGTCTTTCATATTAACGACGGAGGATTGCGCGGAGGAAGACTAGATTTTTTTATACTCGGGGGCAATAAATCGTGTGTACATATATTCGCGAGAACTCTAGAAACGTCAAGGAACCGTCTTGCTGCCGGTACATTTCGGCGGGGGCGTGCGAAATAACGTGCGACGCGGTGTGCATTAGCGCAGGCAATTTTAAATAAGGAGAGAAGATTGCGCTGAGAGGTGAAACAAAGGCAAAAAGATTGTTAAACCGAGGGAACGGAGAGGATCAGGAAGAAGAATGAAGCTTTAAATTACGAGAATAACGAACACAGTTTTATAGTGGTCAGGAAGACAAGAAAGGACTGATATTGATAATATTTAAATTAGTAGAGTTATTCGAAGAAACGAATTGACTACTGTAAAAAAATGGCCAAATATAATTGCGAATATATATCTATATATAAATATATATAAATATATATATATATACACATGTATATTTATATGCGGGTGCGTGACGTGCTTGTGTATGTTCGTACATTACTTCGCGCGTACGAATGTTACGCACGTACACGTGTACGTGCACGCACACGCATGTAGATATATTTGTCCTCCGATCAGCGGTCGGTGCGATATTATGCGAATAATAAATTATTAATGAAATTAATGTAAATTTGACTGAATATTTAACTACAATTTATATATTAATAGAGATTTATTTGAGCGTCTTCTTTGTTTATTGTTCGTTTAATTCTTCGCTTTTGTGTTATACTCCTGTGACACGCGATATCGTGCAGCCAACAGATTACCACCGGTTTATGCGTTATATCGAAGACTCGTTAGTTTGGTATAGTAACAGCCGTTGCGACGTCATTCTTCATTATCGCCTTCGGTTGCGCATCGCTCTCAAGTAAAAAAGTCGGGGGGGGGGATGTAACACATGTACTCGTACGTGCCGTAAATATCCTTGACAATATTGTGTATTGTCCAAGTCTTTCACGGCTTGCAAAATAGGATTGTTGTGCAATTGACGAAAGTATTGCGATCGAAAGTACTGACGCATTACGAAAAAATGTCGATCGTTAAGGACAACCTTGTTCAGCAACATGTAAAACTTTTATCTAAAGAAATAGGTAAATAGTTTTTGCTTTAAAAATATTTATTTTTATGAAAATAAATAAGATATAAAAGCAGAATAAATATGAAAATAAATAAACAATAATAGCGTTCTCTAAATAAATGCGCGTATCACGAATTAATCTTGATAAATTATCTGATATTAAAAAGTAAATCATTTTTTTCTTTACACTTATTTTCGAATCATGAAAGGTATTTGTTTTTAATTTTTCGCGAAACTGCTCATATTTGAATTTGAAAATGACATTTTTTCGAAAAATTTCTTTTCGCTACTATTATCCTTTCGTCTGATTTTTTCTAGAAATAATTAGCATCTGGTCGCTGATTATGAATCTGTAGTCAAAATTTTAAAATACAAAATAATGGATTTAATGCGTTTCACTCAGATTTAGCAATAAACTTTAGCATTTTGGTCTACGACATGAATCTGAAATTTGAAATTAAGTAACAATTCTTTTCATATAACCCTGACGTTCTTTCAAAATAAAATCTAGAAAGAATTCGCTGTTACATTTTTTGTGGGAGATACGTATTTTTAACTTTTACATTACATATGAATATTTGATGAGATACGCAGATCAAGGAACGAAACACAAGAGTGTTGACTTTTTGTGAAAAGTCTCATTCTTCATGTTTAAAATGAGCCCAAAAAGAAGTCACTACCTTTATTTTTGGATATAAATCTTTGAAGGACCGGGACATGTATGTCCTACCAGGCACGAAGGGGTTAGAAAATTAAAAGTCGTAAAAAGCTTCCATGATTCGATGCTGAATGTTATTAAAGATATTGTTTTAAATTTCAAATTGATCCGATGAATCATGTTTAAGTTATCGTGGCTATCACTTCGAAAAATGTTTTTAGAAAAATGCGTACAACATTCAACACTTTTTCAATGTAACTTTGCTCGCGCGTCTTGTTTTTTTTTATAAATACACATTTTTAAAACAGAAACACACATCTATTTCTCTAAACAAAAGTTTTACACGATGTTGAAAAACATTGTCTTTTTTTATTCGTTGGGATCCTATAATCCCTTAATTGGTCTTCCACGCAAGAGATTCCTCTATAAAAATATTATAGACGCGTGACCGAAGTTCAGAGAATTATTTTACGAATGCTCGTAATTTCTGAAAGTTTTTTTTAAACCTGGCACTTTGTTAGTTTTTACGGTAAGATGGTTTTCATTCGATCGGACTTGAAAGCGATGCGCGACGAAGCGTAAGATCGAGATCTCGTGGCGCGCCGAGACAGACGAGGTCTACCCTTCCGATTCTGATGATTAGGCGCTGCTGAAAAACGTCCGATATGAGGAACTCCTAACCAGGCTTCCGAGCACGGGAAAGACTGAAAATATTTGTTGATTCGCACGTGTCGCGGCGGGCCGCGCGCAGCTTCGCGAGATCCTTCTATCGCATTGGAAATGTAGGGAGACGCGCGAGTCGCATGTAACCGACTGACCTGATTCGCCCGAGAGAGAGAATCACGACGTGTTCCATTATATATATATACATATATATTTACTGCATATACATATATATGTAGTTTATTTCGCTGCTATCTGCGACGCGATTGGATCGACGACTGATTTGGACTGATCCGTTTCTAACATCGCAAGTTTTTTTTTTTCTTTTATTTTAATTAATTAAACGACGTGTGTGCTAATATGCATATATATGTATACATTGGACTGATGCGTGAAAATTGTTTGACTGATGTTACCAAATCGTTGCTTAAAAGTACCTAAATGTTAAGTTAAAGAATTTTATAAATTTATGAGAGAACGCGCGCGCGCGAGCAGGAGATACGTTAGGAGAGGAGGATCGGCAAAAGGGGTCACCGCGCTGATGCAGATTCGCGAAAATCGGATAGGCCAAGCGAAAGAGAGGCGCTTCCTTATGTTTTCTCCTTTCTTTTCATATTTTTTTATTCTTCTTTTTGCTGAAGGAGGAGCGCACCGATAGATGTAGCAATCGGTATAATGTTAAGCTCGACTGTGTAGTACAACAATTGAGATGCTCGTGAAAACGGACTTGCTCTCATTCTCGACGCACATATACCCAGTTTTTTTATCTCCGCTTTCTCTCTCTCTCTCTCTTCTCTCTCTCTCTCCGTGTTTTTTTTTTTTTTTTTTTTTTACAGTAGACGAGCGTGTCCCGAGATCGTATGGTTGCTCGTCGAAGCACACGTATGATTTGCTTCTCCACAAAATCTCCGTGGTTTCCCCATGGAGAACTTCTCCGTTACTTCCATAGTGCTAAATGATAAGCGCGATATCTTATCGAAAGCAGCTGTTGAAAAAGAAATAGGAAAAAAAAACACAAAAAAGAAAGAAAAAAAATAGAAAAACGAAGACTCTTCTCGCGTGACAGCTTTCTAACGATACAGTAAGTCTTTAATTTTCCGTTAGTTGCGTTACAATAGGATTATACATTGCGATTACCCACCCGGGTGTCGGACAGATAGCTTTCCCGATTAATATTCTTACACAACCACTGGCTATAAACGGACAAAAGCGACGCAGAGAGAGAATTACATGGAATATAAACTCTCCGAGTAGAGGAGCCTTACGACAATGTCGAAAGCGCCAAGCACTTGTGTAATCCACATATCGGCTTACTTACCCGAAAAACTTTGGAAAAGTCTCCACTGTCTTGGAAAGGTGATTCCGTTTTGGTACAAAATGTTTCACGGGACCGGATTGCATTTGCGCGTAAGGCAACGTTCTCGGGAAAGCAGATCGGGCGGCGATAATAATATAATAATATATGAAACAATGCCAGGAGAACAAAGTGACGTAATGTAACGTTTACATTACTCGCAAATGCGAATTGGACCTTGAACGAAAACTCGTGCGTTATATACCGTGATAATTCTGTTACGTTATTTTTCACACCATGTCTTGGTTATAATATATATTTATTAACTATACATATATACATATATATACATACATATATATATATATATATATATATATATATATATATATATATATAATCGCATCGTCGATGTCATCGTGACCGTCGTCATTGCCGTGTCGCTATTACTACCGTTATTATCATTACTATTATATAACGCGATAATATTATTTTATTATTTTCTTTTTTTTTATTATTGTGTATCACCAGCACACACTCATCAACCGTCACCGTCATCATAGCTATTAATATTATTTTCATCGGCATCACAGCATTATCATTTGACATCATAATCGTTCTTATTATCGCTATCGCTATCTTTATTGCTACGATCACTATTATTGTTATTATTATCAATTCCCGCATTCTCGTTGTCACCGACGAGTTATCGTAACTAGTTTCATTACTGAGTTTCGCGTGCTGTCATTACCGCTGCCGTTATCACTACGATCACTATTACACATTATCGCTGCCGCTCTGCTGCTACTGCTACTGTTATTACTATTTTGGATCAGTACGATTATTACAGACACTCATTATTACGATTACGATTGATTGCTACTACGATTATAATTATTGCCACACATTATTATTTCTAAGCAATATCAAATGCATTTTAATATATTTTCATTTTTATATACAATAAGAAATGTACTATATATTTGGTTTAATAACTTGGTTTGTGTTGTCACTTGTTTTTTTAGTCCACCTATCACATCCTCGACGAAAAGAAAGTAGATAAAAAGAGAGGTTTACGTTACACTTACGTTTACGTTACACCGCACCAAATTTTTGACCGAATTTATGATTATTCGGACATTTTTTGTCGCCGGAATACCGATGTCCGAGAAATTGATTCTTTTTCTTTTTCAGCCGAAAGGTAAGTGACGTAAATGCGATTTGGCGTATCCATTTCCCGCTATTCTGATCGTCGTCCGGTTGATATAATTTTCACAACAGACACCATCAAGCATTAAGCAGCTACGATGCTCTCAGATATCGGCAGCGCACGAATTTGTGATATTTTTTATTTTCGTACGCTGCAACAATTCTCGCGAGTGATTGAAGTCCAAACGATATCGGCGCTAATCTGAAACGCGATTCTCAAAACCACGAACCAAAACACAGTCGTTTGTCAATAGAGAATCGATGTTTTATCCTGTATGCGAAAACTAGCCATCTCTTATTCGGTAAACCTCTCGCATTCGCGGTGATCGATAAAAGCTGGAACACAAGTAAATATAAAACAAAGAGGTATGCGAAATAAAGTATAAAAATATATACAACAGTAAAATGTAATGCCTATGAGAAACAATCAGTAAATTTATTATATTATTAATGTCCATCAGAAAGCACGAAGAACGTATCCGCGGTATTGTGATTGATCGGAAATGACATGTGTCGAGCATAAACGATGCTTTTCTAATATGAATTCTATATATAGAGGGAATAAACCAAATAACGTGAACAGCTAGGAAATATATTTATTTTATTAATAAGAGATTTGCCCGTCATTTGTATTTAATACGGATTTTTTAATAAGGTCATACAATACTACCTAAATAATTACCAGTGCAATGTCTCTCGTATCATTTTTATAGTAGAACACGTTTTAAGAAATATTTTGGAGGAGAAATTTCAATTTACTCTTCAAAACTACCTGCGATCGGATAAATTTATAAGTTAAACAATTATATTAGCCGGAAAAAAATGAAGTTTTGAAGAATAGAGGGCAATTTTGGAAAATAACGCGAGGCAAAATTTTTTTCCTCCAACGTCACTTGTGTAATCAATTGAAAGATCTTCTGAAAGCAGGAGCGGCGTAACTAAGCGAATTAAGCATGGTATGGCGCTATTTTTTTAAGAACGCCTAATACTACATATGTGGTTCACAATTTGATTGTTACTTTTTTTTAGCGCATTTCTTAAATATTATCTTTCATAAATTCAGGAATTTACAATTTTTTCCTTACATTTCTTGAAAAGTTAAATTAGAACATAGATTTCAAAAAATTTTGAAAATGTTTAAGTGAATCGAAAATATTATAACAAAATTTGTTTTTTTTTTGTAAACTCTTTAATTTTGAAGTTAAAAAAACATTTTGTAAAAATGAGTTTTTATATAAGAAATTTGATATTATTGTAAAAAAATTATCGTATATAAATATAAATGTGTAATTTTATTTGTAACGTACTATACACGTGATTTTATTCATTTTAAATTTGATGTGGAAAATAAAAAAATTTGTATCAATTTTTTTTTTAAATACTAATGTAAAGCTAAAGAATTTAGAGTCTTTAGAATAGAGTCTTATTTTTTTTTCAAATTACGTAAAATTGAAAATTTGTTTTTTAATATTTTTATTTTACTTTGAAATGTTATAACTTGATGAATCATCAAACGAAAATTAACTAAAAAATTAAACAAATACATACATATAAGGCTCTGATCTATACATTGTATGGGTGCACCGAATAATTTAGCGCCTTGGCTGAAGGAATAGTACGTTTCATGGTGATTATTCAAAGCATTGTATGACTCTATTTCAACAAGGAAGTAGTCTGTATTAAAGACAAATGGCAGATTAATCTCTTATTAATAAAAAAAATAGTATATTTTCTAAGCTTTCATATTATTTCGTTCATTTCTGTATATTTTTTTATTTTACATTCCTCGTATGTATCTTACTTTTTATATATTTGCGTTTCGTAAGCCACACTCTCACAGAAAAAAAAAATTAGTATCAAATCAACAATTCATTGTTTCATATATAAGCAAGAATATAAAACTTTCTTGGAAGAATTTATAATGTTAAACAGACATAATTTATTTATCTAAAGAAACAAAATTTCTTCATGTAAACAAATTATGTCTGTTTAACATTATAAATTCTTCCAAGATGTTATATTCTTGCTTATCTATGAAACAACGAATTGTTGATTTGATACTAACTTTTTTTCTCTGTATGCGAGCAACCGCGTTGAAGATCGGTGTTTCATTTGACTTTCAATTACGTTGATAGTTTAATGTAAAAATTTAAAAATCGTCCATAATCGATTACTAATCGCGTTAATCATCAGAACGCGCTATCGTGAGGAGTATGAAGTAAGAACGATTCATTTCATCAATCAGGAAATATCTGACACTGATTTCCGGTTTAGATTCCGGTTGTGTGTCGAGTGAAATATCTTTTCCCTGCCACGAGTATCTTCGGACAGAGAGAGAGAAGGGGAGAGAGAAAGAGAGAAAGAAAAAGAGAAAAAAAGGAAAAAAAATCTTATAAGTGAGAAGTTTCTGTCGCGTGTCGAGTGCAAACGGTGAGTACGAAGGAGGTGCATATCACGGAAAATCGGAAAAACGAAGAAGCCGAAAGCGGGGACTACCCTTCTCACAAGAACTACCTCGTTCACGCGATCACACGAGTACGAGGGGGTTGGAAAGGGGGGCGAGGGGATTTCGATTTCGTAAAAGTCGCCACGCAGCTCGCCAGAGTCACGCATATTTAATTACGTTTACGTTTATGTTCACGTTTATTTGTTTAGTTTATTTCGAGTTGCATGCTTTAAATGTCATCCAGAATGCTCAATGTACCTGTACTCTCTCGTCGTTTCCGTTTCTCATGTCTGTTAGGCTTCGTGTACACACACATCTGAGATCCGTCGAACAAATGTACATGCATATTCATATTACGAGTCGGCAAACGGCTTGTGTATACACATATTCCACTTCTCGATGGAGGACGTATGCGAATGTGCGGTTCCATAGGCACTCCCGCTCCCGTCCGACGAGCGTCCCTTTTGTACCTCTCGTCCCGATTCTGCCTTTTTCTCCCCTTTCAACTTTTTATTGTCATTATTTATTTCTCTAAGTGATATTATTTAAGATCTTTTAAAGTGAAATTATATTTTCAGCAAAGCGACACGTTGCTAGGACCTTGAATAATTAACAAATTGTTCCGAGGTAATTATGGATTATGTCGATAAGAAAGAGAGCACGAGGTATTTAAAGTGCCACGTAACATGTGTATGTAAGACAACGATATACATATATATATCGACATGAGACTGTGCCAGTTTCATGCAACGACACAATAAAATCTATTATCTGGCATCAAAATGCATCGATGCGTTTCGCGTTCGTCGAATATTTAGCGAATGATCGCCCGGTGTCATTTTGAACTCGCGCATCTCGAAAAATATGCGCAGCGCGTATACGTGAAACATCCACGAGAGATTGCAGAGTAACGCAATGACTTGTGTAATGTCGCGTGTTAATGACAATAGAGTCGAAGCTCTCGTATGAAGGAGAAATTAAGCGCACAAATTCTAAATGAAAATAGCGCCATCCGCCTTCTTTCCTCCCGCAATTTCCTCCCGCGAACGTACATGCACACATTCACATATGGTATACACGTGCGCGAGACGTTTCGGCGTGTGTCCACCCCGTGTCCACGTGCGATCGTGCGTGTACTCGCGTGTGCGTATGTGAATTAATTTCATGCATATGCGTGCGCCTCTTGTCCCGTTCCCTCTTTCCGCATTAGCAGAGCGACCGGAGTTCCGAGGAAGGAGACCGGGGGAGAGGAAAGTCGTCGTTAAAGAAAGTTCTTACTTCGCTCCCCACGAAGAGAAACAGCGCACCGTCGATTCCTCCACATCTCTCCGATTCTTTCCCCCACCCCCCAGCTCCTTCTGTTTCCAAGGACGTGCCGTAACGCGCATAATTGCTTCACTAAAGGGCGCGAGTCTCGTTTTTAATGGATTAAGTAATGCGCGGGGCGTGATCCAGCGCGAGGAGGAGGAGGAGGAGGAGGAGGAAAAGAAGAAGAAGAAGACGTCGACGAGGAGACGAGGCAGAAGGATTGATTTCCTCACAGGCACACGCTGATCGTCGGATTTGAGATATCCATTTATTAAAAAATTTCTCCCCAATGATCTTTATGGCTAAGTTGAAAATGAATTTCAAATCCATTCGTTCGAATTCTTCGCAAGCGCGATGTTAAGAGGATTAAAATCGCCGCGAGGACATTCACTCTTGGCAACGATTTGTCGCGAGAAAAGAAGGAACGAAATAAAATTATTAAGTTCCGTAGAAAAAAAAAGTATTAATGACGCACGACCATTTAAGCGTGGGATACTCACGATAATTTCACGATTTAATACAAATGTTTTCATAATTACTTATCACGTTTATGTACCTCCTGTAAGATATCAAGAGGCGCGGTCTCGTCTCGCGCCCAGTCAACGCGCAGCGAGATAAATTGATCACAAGACGCGAATAATTGGATAATCGTAAGATACGAGCTTTAAACGTAGACGCTTTTTTTGAGCCGCAAGAGGAATCGCCGGCGATCGATGTCGCGTCAAAGCACAGTCGAGAGAATACAAGCACGACGACGGTACCAAAAGGAGCGTTCGAGCGAGATTCGCGTTCGCGGCCGTTTTTTTTTCTCTTTTTTTTTTCCTTAGCGGTCGCGGTATAGGGTTTAAGTGTGTTATGGGGGTGTGCAGCTGCATGAGAGGTGCGTTGTTGTGTTTCAGTGCTCACCTCTATGACGGGGCTGACCTTGAACTCTCTGAACACCCAGTCAGCGAAGAAGTTGTTCACCTGCCAACTGTGCGGCAAGGTACTATGCAGCAAAGCATCCCTGAAACGCCACGTTGCCGACAAACACGCCGAACGACAGGAGGAGTACAGATGCGTCATCTGCGAGCGGGTATACTGCTCGCGTAATTCCCTGATGACCCATATATATACCTATCATAAGAGCAGGCCCGGCGACATTGACATTAAGTTCTTTTGAAGGTTTAGATAAGGTAGGGACCACGCTAAACACACCTATGGCGCACAGCATTTCGAAGAAATGATCTTTAACATTGTCTCTTAAAATTCACCCTATACAACTTAACAAACATGTACACATTCCTTCCTCTCTCTGTCTCTCTTTCTCTCTTCCTTTCTCGCTCTTCTTATTCTCTTTCTCTTTGCCTGTTTTTTTTTCAATTCTTTTTCCTTCTCACGTGTCCGTAAATATATACTGAAACGTACACGCTTGTTTCCCGGATCGCGCCTTCTTTGACATTCATTTTCTCAATTTTTTTCTGCGCTCATTGCCGAAAGATGCATCGTCTTCAGCCGCCGTCATCGTCGTCGTCGTCCCGGACGACGCAAAGTGTGCGGAAAGTTTGTGTTTCCTTTTCCTCTTTCTCGTTCCGCGCGCGGCGGCGGCGCTCCGCGAATGGTGCATGCCACGACGAGAAACCGGTCTCGACTTGCACGCGGGGGCCTTCTTTCTCTTCTTGTTCGCCTTACGGTTCGAGTCTCCGCCGCGCCGTCGTATGTCCGCATCCCGGCTCGCGTAACTGCTTTCTTTCCTCTTATCCCGTCGTCCTTCGCGCCTCTTCGGTACCGTACGCGCGCCGCTGATCGAGTTCTTCCGGTATTCGCCGGTCCGTTATACCTGCTGTCAGTGACTCGAATCCCCGATGCATCAGTAAAGCAGCATGCCGCATGGCTAACACCGGCGCATCGATCGAGCAACACGGATGGGGTTTTTTTTTTTCAAAAAGTCTACTTAAAGACGCAGAGGACGTCTGGAAAGCTTTGCTAACGGACGTCTCGAGCTTTCGGTGTTTCACGTCTCTTTTTCGATTTCGATATTTCGCATTTTTCTTGGGGAAACGTCTCCTATGAAAAAATACTATTGGACTGTCGGAAAAGCTGTTAGAAACTATTGGAAAGCTATTTACATTCAATAGTTTTTTTTATCCGACAGTTCAGTAGTATTTTTCCATAAGGGATACGTGTCACTAACGTCACTTAGATATCAAAGACTTTGGTACTTCAACTGTGACATTATACGTAGCAAACTGAAAGTAACCGAATGCTATTGTTGCTTTAATATTGCTCGCGCAAGTATTGCTGCCATTATAACGTTACAGTCATCGCGAAAACGATTGGTGGGCTATTACCTTCTATTTCAGCCTATTACGTATAACGTCACACAATTGACTTCATCGTAAGACTTTTTTTTTCATCTGCGTAGATTTGATCTATTGGTATACATCTATAACATTACAAGGAAGAATCATCGCGCTGGCATTACCGAAGTCTTCACGCAATACTGCAAACGTTGAAAACTGCTACATTCTTTTAGTGATTTGCAGATTGTTGCTAATTCCGTTGAATCTCATTATATGGAATAACACGCCGGTTAGCTTTCCGATGCAAAGAGTTATGGGAACGTGTAGATGGATACGGTGAATTCAGAAACTTTTGCTAACTCATAAAGCTTAAGAACGAACTATTATCTTCGATAATACCCTATTATAATACCCTAACTGATCTCCGTCTTTCTTATTCTTTTCTCATTCTCTTTTCCGTTTGTGTAACGCCCGCCACATTTCCTGCCTCCTCACAATCTCTCTTCTTTCAGTCAGACCACCGACCTTTGCTTATCCACCTATTCGTCGCTTGCTTGTTTGCATGTCCACCTAATTGTCCGCCTGCTGTCTGCTTGCTTGTAGCTTTGGCTACGTGTTTGTCTTGATTCTGCCGTTCTTGATTATTTTTCTACGTTGATACCGTTAGATCCTCGCGCTTGATCGAAAGAAAAGGTATGCGATACGTCGGTTAAGAAAGTTGCGAGAATTGGAGATTTGATGTGCAATTGACGATTCGATGTACAACCGCTACGATTGGCATAAATTGTACGTTTCGCGAGGGCGTATAAAATATCGTAATCGTAACATTCGTCAATGGATTCTTGCAAGACATGCGGACGTTATACGTTAAAAATACGCTATGATCTTTAATTTTATTATACATTTATATTTTCTGGTATTATCGTTTTACGTTTTTTGAATGTTACTGTTCTTTTTTTTTTATTATTAGCGTTTTTCGTTATTTTTGCCTTTTCGTTGTTTTTTCATGGATTCGGGAATCGATACGAAATCGCCCCTTTAGGCAACTATCGAGTAATTAAAATTATCGCTTGTTAACGCGAGAGAATATTACACTAGTGCGATCGCGAATTGTCGAGACTGTTCGCGTTTCAATTCTTTGATCAACTTGACTTGTTTTGGGAGATTTGCAATGCGTTCGATTAACGATAAAAGTGTGCTCAATTTTTAGCACGTGCATAATATGTCGCACTACGCAAACTCGTTGTTAAGTAACTTTTGTCAGCGCGGACTGATTCTAATACGCTAAAGCATACTAATCGCTAGCTCGATGCACGCGATATAATACACAGACCCTTTTCTTCATCCCCTCTCTCATTTCTTCTTCCTCAATCGAGATCTTTCAGCATCTCGTGCTCCATTCCGGATAAAATACTCGATAAAACTCAAGAGCGGAATGGGAATGATTACTATCTAACAAATTTATCTATGTAATTTTTCTATACGGAGCCTTACGACTTGCACACGACTCTGAATTGTACTCTGAATTTTCTTTTCCTCATTGCGAGCGCAATCGTACCTGGATAAGTCAGAGTTGGTAATTCCGAATGCAATTTTTCCTTACATTAATTTATGTAACATATAAATTAATAAACAAATAAATGAATATTTAAATTAGTAAATTAATATATAAATTAATATAAGAAATATATAATTACATTAATTTATATAATATATTGCTGTATGCATTTGTGATTTCTGCAATATTATTGTTTTTTGTTATTTACATCGAGATATTCGTATCATTCACGAAATGAAGTAAATTAGTTGCGACAATTAAAATCACACATTGATTTTCGAAAATTGAGTTTTCCAAACTCTCGGCGCTGTTTCTAATTAATTTAAAAGCAATGAGCCATTTCATATTTGGCAGTTAAACAAATAAATGTAGCGACGTTCTCGAAGTCTAGCTCAGCCTTCGCGAGACGAGTGGAAATACCAGCTCTGAACATCTTATCGATGTACGTCAGCCGACCGTCGCCTACACGATGGTCGCATTCTCGCAACAATTTAAAACGGAGCGATTAATGAAGGAGTCGTTACTATTTCGAGGCCGTGTTAGTATTTCGACGACGTCGGTGTCTCGACGTACGTGCTGTAGACGCGAGAGAAAAAGTGCATCCTGTCGCGTTTCGTGAGAGATCTCTATTTTCCGCGTCTACAGCGTCGTCGTGCAGAAACGAGAAGCTCTCGTCGAAGTTACATACGGTTTCGACGTGTGTAATCGAACTCCGGCGCTAAATAACTCTCCCACGGAGCGATCTTATACAGATCTGGATGCGTTTCAGGTACGGGCAACGGGATGCATCCGGCACCGACGACGCCTCCCACTGTCATGTACCGAATGCCACCACCCACGGCGGGTGGCATAAACGAGCCTCAGGAATGTCCGTACTGCCGTCGCACGTTTTCATGCTACTACTCCCTCAAACGCCACTTCCAGGACAAACACGAGCAATCGGACACGCTGTACGTCTGCGAGTTCTGCAACCGTACGTACCGTACGAAGAACTCACTGACGACGCACAAGAGTCTGCAGCACCGCGGCACCAGCGGTGTGCTGAGGCGGCTCCTAAAGGCCACGGCCATGAAGAACGTCTTCGGTAGCATGCAACACCAGATGCAGATGCAGCAGCAACCGCAATGAAAACGTCGGAAAAATCAAAGTCACCCCGTGCCGGATCATCCGCGCCGTCGTCGTCGTCGTCGTCGTCGTCGTCGTCGTCGTCGTCGTCATCGTCGCCATCGTCGTCGCGCTGCTATCGTCGTCGCTTCTCGCGCGAATCGCTGGATTGACGTCATCAGGCACGCAACCCGAGAATCAAGGCCAGATTACCAAAGGAGCACGGAAGTGTTCTACTTCGCGTTACTCCCCGGGACGCTCCTGTACTCAATTTGAACTGCACTCGAGTCGGTTAGCTCAAACCCGTGATTTATCAGATTGCTCTTGAGTCGCGACTTGCATGAAAGTCGGGATTAGCACAGGCCGTAGATTATTTCTAAGCAATTTCTCTGGCTACGTTACTACTGATAAACCAGAACAGGCCCCGGGTGTCATCGCTGACGATCGCAGTTAAATCGTGATCATCGATGCGATTCGTATTACGAGCTAGTTGGATTGAAGTGGATTAGCAGCAGCCTGGATTAACGAGATCTCGTTTCTTCCTCTACGCTATATTTAGGTTCGTAATCCGGAAGAAAAGACTGCAACTCGCTAAATCGAGATTAGTAGACCCAGGGGCGATTTAACTCTTGTTAAATTGCAGCCAAGTCCACGTAATTTCAACAATTAATTTACTCTTTATTTACTCGCATTTGCGGAGCACACATAATGTCTATCGTGATCAATTGTCGTGAGATGTTAAACGGGAAACGGATTAAAGGGCAGGGAGGAAAGCGGAGAGTACCTAGAATCCCGGATTCGGACGTCAGTCAGCGTCCGATACAAATTTCGGCATTTTTCTCCCGGTCTTTCCCCCTCGCCTTTCCCGTCGTCCGCCGAAGGCAAGCGCGAGACTCTTCTAGTTTAGACTCGCCAACGTAGCATTGTAATTTTTTCTTCGTCAAGACTGCAATGAATCCAAAGAAGGACAATTTGACTGAGAAGCTTGTAATTCGACTGAAACGTGAAGGGGAGGGAGAGGAGGCTCGAATGTTAAAGACTTAGCGCGCGAAGCGAAGACACATTCCATTGTCGGCGATCAGTGATGCTGGTGACGCCTGAAGTCGACCGAACGATCGACTGCCCGGCGAATTTTCGAGCGGAGAATCTACGCGTGGGGCACGTTGTTTTCGAGGACGACATTATCCCGCCGCGAGTTTTTTTTTCTTTTTTTTCTTCTTTTTAGCTAACGTTGTCCAAAAAGCACCCGAGCGGAAATATTGGGGATGGATGCGATTAAGACGGGACGTCTGGGGAGGGAACAGTCTTCCGGAAAATCGTTTCCGAGATCGAATTTACGTTGCGGATGGAACTCTTTTGTATCGTGCGCGCGCTCTCGAGACGTGTACGCCTAACAGTTTTCACGTGGACGAAAATTGCTCTTAGCCGTCGGAACGACCGTCGCGTCTCGCGGTCTCGCCCTCGCGAACGGAATAATTCGCGAACGAATTGGGGGGCCGGACAGGGCCGATTGACGTTGCCGAGATAACGCGGAGCGACGTTTAAAACGTCGAATAGGCGAGAAATCGGGGGAACAGTCGCGAGGATCGTGAACGAGATCGGGAATCTGACGTTTTTCTTTTTTTTTTTTTTAAGACTCACCCGGATTTCGCGTGCGTGTCACGTACGCGCGTGTGCATGCCGAATGCACTTTCACGCGGACGCGCCGAGGCCGTTTAACGCGTGTATATATTTACATACGCACGTACGTGTATGCGTGTATTTATATATATGTACGCATCGATTTCGAACGAGAGGGGGAGGGCCGGAGGGATAAGGCGAATCGACGACGTTAGGCCTAAAGGCGAAACGAGGCGCGAAGATGCACCGACGCCGCGCGTCCAAAACGCGCGAAAGTGACGCCGAGATCGGTGAAAAGTGATCGCGGCGTATCGGCGGCATATCGAGGTCGAGACGTGTTGCTAATCGACTTGGAATTCGTCGATTAGCCTAGAAGGGAGGGGACGGGATTCGTTTTACGAGATGAGAGAAAGGCAGGAGAGCGTGTATAGAGACGTGGAGGAGGAGGAGGAGGAGGAGGAGGAGGAGGAGGAGGAGGAGGAGGAGGAGGAGGAGGAGGAGGAGGTGGTAGAGGTATATCATGGGTTCTTAACGTGTATATGTAGATTCGTCGTATGCGCTAAATACAAACTATATTTTTAACTCTTTAAAAGTAATATTTTGAGCTGTAAATATATTATATTCGTACGATACATCGATAAACGATGATATTCTCCTGTTCAGATTTTATAAAAATCGGCATAGCCCTACGTAGGTATCTCACGACGGACGGGGCGGAGCAGTGCTTTGCGGGGCTTACGACCCGCTTTCCAATTACCTTCTTGCATTTCCGGCGCGCATTTAAAACTATCTCCGCGACGCGCGTCTCTTTTTTCTTTCTTTGTATAAAGCTGAGAAAGTCAGACGGGTTAATTAAGCCAAGGAAATTGTTCCGTTTACATTCCGCCAGCTTTTCGTCACGTTTTCCGCAAATCGAACTCTAAACGGCCGCGAAGTCGCCCTCATTTCATCACATGGAGCATCACGCCCTCATTTATGGAGCACTGCTCTGCTCCTCGAAACTTTAATATATCCACATTAACAAATGTACAAGCAAGAGGAAACCCTAAAAGTTGTTCATCGTAACATATTCAGGTTTAAAACTCAGCGTAGAGAACGAGAAAATGTTGATGTTTTATCTGTAAGGCGAAAAAGGAAATGCCATAATAATTAACGAGCAAGTACAAATTATCGTGGAAAATATAAATTATGTCTACGTCTAACTCTTAGGATGCGTAGTATCGGAGAGGGAATATTTAAACGGAGGTGCGGAATATGGGGGGGAAGGAGAAACGGTGGGGAAAGGACACAGGGTCCGCCTCGAATTTCGCGATTCGTGGTCGGGCGAAGGGATCGAAGGGGAAGAGAGAGAGTGAGAAAAGAAAAAGGAATGAAAAGAAAATGCGCGGGAGAAGAGGGAAAGGGTAAGCACGAGTTTCCAAACATATCTTCGAAGTGTGAAGTATACTGTGAAAAATATACGATTTTAGATATTTAGCTATCTCTACCGAGAGATTTTATAATTATTACGTATACATTCTTAAATCGATGGACCGATTCTTGATCGGTGATGACGTTTGGCCGGGACATAATGTGGAGGGCACGGTATATCGATTGCGGCCGAGATCCGCGCGATTTTGCGTTCTTGTCTTTCTTCTCCTCTTTTCTTAAAAGATAAAAAAATCATGTTTTTTTTTAACTGAGGATGCGCGATTGGTTAGTGAAAAAAAAAAGAAAGAAAATTTATCCTAGTCATTCCGAAAAATTTTTGTAAATTCTGTGATATCGGGGATCGTGGCATCAAACGATTCGACGAAAAGAGGGAGACCAAAAAATAAAAGAAAAAAAAACAAAGAAGCGTAGTGTCTGTCCACATTATGATCGCCGGACGTACTTTTAAAAAGCTCTTTTAGCGCGGCGAGAGAAAGGAAATTGATGATTGATTAATTAAATAATGTCGGGAAATTTCTGTGATGTTCTTCGGTTGGTATACTAGCGCGACTGCGAAAGCTATGTGAATGGAAAAAAAAAAGTATACGGAATTTATGTCGATGTTTGGTGTTGTACGATGTATTGTAAGAGGCGAGACTGTATCGGGAAAAAAAAATTTCATCACGTATTGCTTTGAAATTTTCGAGATGGGGTGGGGGTAAGAACGGGGTGTCGGGCAACCGCTGATCGATTCATCGACCCGAAGAAAACAATGCGTCGCTTCGTATAATTTTCGCGACGGATCATTTTCATTTTCAATTCGGTTTTATATATCGGTTAATCGGTGACGTACGAAGAGGGAGATCCAAAAGTTCGATTTAATCGTTCTTTCGTTTTTTTTTATATTCAAAATTTCGTGTACGAGGAGTGCATATTTTTCTCTCCGCTAATACGGCACGATGAGTGTACCCAGAACGACGCAACGAGCGACGATCAACTGTTGCCACTCATCACCTGATAGACTTAGTCTAGTGTAAACGTCTAGTAAAGTCCGCACGCGCGTGCTGGGTGGATAGGTATGCGCGCACGAGTGTGTACAGCGGGCGTGTTCATGTGCGCGTCCGTATGCACACGAGGCGCGTAATTGCTGCAGGGTAAACGACCCATTACACGCCGACGCGAACGCGAGGAAAAAAAAGGAGAGAAAAAAAAACGAGAGAATGACTGTAGATTATTTATCGGAATGTGCCAAGGTCCCGAGCCGTTTACACGGACGAAATTTTTAGGTAGGTACGCGCCCCGTCTCTCCCGTCGAGGAGGAATATTATCAATATTATAATCGTTTTAGATATATCTGAGGTACGAAAAAAAAAAAAAATTTATGGAAACTTTTTGGGATTTTTAATGTATGGAACTTTTCGTCTTGTATGGTTTATCGTAAGAGGGGAAGGGAGGGGGGGGAATAAAAATAAATAAAACCCGAACAAAATCGAAAGAAGAAGCGGCGCGCGGCGAAAATGTTTTCGATTCTACCTGAACTGTTATCTTTCGCTCGCATCCTGTGTACAACTCGTAACGCGTGTACGCACACTCGTGCTGGGGGGAGAGGGGGGAGGGGACGTAAGAATGAGCCGCGCATTTCCGAAACGCGAGCGAGGGCCGATCGATCGTAATTTGCACCCCGCGACCGTATAATTCAGCAGGATTTATTATCGCGGTGGTAGGGTGGTGTGCGTTGCTGCACGCGTGGACCGCACGGAGAGACCGCAGCATCTCTCTCTGCGGTTCCCGCAATTGCCGTTCACTTACGATTACGCGTTCACTCGCCTCTCGACCGGCGACAAAATGGTGCAATCTCATCGTCAGCAGGCTAAAACGCCACATATCATAGCCATTCAAAGCAAGACCGTTCTTCCGGTGCGTCCACATCCTTGGTGGTACGCCATACCCGCATTGTTAGCAGCTTCCTTTTGACTCATTGAAAAGCCACTTCTAAGTTAGTCACCCATTCTTCGACGAACGGGTTCTTCGGCGTAATTCGAATCGATATAACTGAAGAGGTCAAGTTCACTTTCTGGCGCTGTGACGAATACTTTGATACGCGAATTTACTTTCTTGAGAAGGCTGATTTTTATAACGTTTAATCGTCGATTTATTTAAAGACTCAAATTTATTTCTATTAGTTTCCTCGTTCTTTTTAATTACTATTTTTAGAGGAACCGACTGATTAGAGTTTTTTTTTTTTTTGATTGGTTTAAAGTTTTCTTTCATGTGATATTATATTACCAAAGAGCACCGAGAAAACTTTGCAAGACTCTTTCCCGACGCGAGTGATATTTACCTTGGAAAAAAAAATACAGAATCGCGATTGTCGCATTTAACGATACGTCGATAAGTTGCTACCGAGATTCGTTGGACTGTTTTCGCATTTAATTCCTTCGTCTAATTTTTTTTTTTTTTTTTTATGAAATTAAAACGCAACCTTTTGGTTTGCGTTAACCGGAAAGCCAAAGTAACTAAATTAACAATAGCGATTCGTAGAATTCCAGCATGGGGAATATCACGAGGGTCCGAGAAAGTTGTAAATCGATTGTTTAGGAACACTCTTCGGTTTAAAAAGAAAAGAGAAAAGAAATTTTATTTTCAAAAGGGGGATCAAACAAAACTATAAAGGGAAAACAAAGAGAAGTAAGAAGTACATCAATGCTAATGAATAAAACGAAATAGCGATGTAATTATAAATGAAATTAAAGGAGAAAAAAAGAACGTCGTGCATAGGAGAAAGACTACTTAGATTTATTTTTATTATGTCTTCAAAAAAAAGACTTTAAATAAAATATTTAAATTGTGCCATAATTAATATTAACAAAATCTTAAGTATAAATTTATTGTTACGAAAGTTTTTAAATTTATCGGAAGAAATGAAAATTACAAAAAAAAATGATGAAAAGAAATGATAAGAAACGCTAAGAAAAAGAAAATATCATTACTGTCTATGGGTAACCAATAGTGCGATAGTTCTTAGAGAAGAAACGTCGTGTCGGTTTAATGACGATTGTCGAATCAACAAGAGAACCTAGGATTAATAACGGTTGGTTATTTACGCTCAATATAACTAAGAAACTTACATAGTATGGATCTTTTCTACTTGTACCAAAAATTTTTATTGCTAACTGTCGACTTTGTTTTCTTTTTTATGTACATAGGGCATTACCTCATGTCGTTCTTATCAAATATGCGAGATTATAATTAAGGGATTAATTAAATCCGTGAATGAATTCAAACGTTTGACTACGGGGACGGTCGCTTCGCCAGTCAGATATTCGGAAGAAGCGTAAGTCGCGTTAATGGCGATGAAGTTTGTTATATTACGATATATACCGTACATACGCACGCATACACACACCCACACATACACATTTTGTCATGTATGACAAAACCATTATGTCGCGGTATCAGCACGCGCTATGTCGGCGTAATGCGTGTGACGTTTGTGATGCGACATTTTAGCTCGGCGAATATCTGGCGAGTGCGGCACACCGTCTATACAGTCAATTCACCATCCACAATCCAATTATTATTCGGGCCAATGGGAAACTTAGCGAGATTTCAAATGTCGTATACGTCGTCGTACATGTCGTTCAGCGAGCGAAACGACGTCGGAGAATTCGATGTACCCTTGAATGTACATACGTGTACTTCTCTAGAGAGTGAATGAGCGAGCGAGCGAGAGAGAAAGGGAGAGATGAGCCCGCGTGAACACATCTCCAACGTGTAATTGAAGTGTATATGTGTATGTATATGTATGTGTGTATACGTATACGTATATGTATACGATGTATCTGTGTACATATTAGATTAAGGAGGCACGCCGAGCGTGTACGAGCTGTTGCGAGTAATCGAATCATAAATCGCACGAGCGTAAACGAATGAGGTATGCGCTATTTTCTTAATGTATCATACAACGTAATAGGCACGGAGAAGGGCTCGTAACGGCTGCGGATTCGTTTCTGTCCGTTCGTACGGGAAGTGGAGAGGAAATTTCTTCTCGTAAAAAAAAGAAGAGAGAGAGGAAATAAAATCGAGCTGGAGTGGAGTTCGTGCGACTCTTAGAAACTTTGAATCCGCAGTAGTTACGTTTCTCTTCGCTTCACGCATTGTACGTCCGTTATTTCTGATACTATTATGGATATCATTGTACGTATATTAAACATATCTTCCGCGAGTCTATCCATATATAGAAAGAAAGGAGATACTTGTGTATTCTAATTCATCGCCGGAGAGTTTTATATATTATGCTTTATTGTATATCATTATGTATATCATTACGATTATCACATTGTCACCGTCATCGTCACCGCAGCAGCCATAATCTTCACTAACGTCGTCTTCATTGGCAATAACATCATTTTTCTCATCGCTATAATTATTTTATTATTATCATTATTAATTATTTACGAATATCAGTAGAAGAGAATGAGGAGCGAAAGAGAGAGAGAGAGAGAGAGAGAGAGAGAGAGAGAGAGAGAATAAGAGAGAGCGAATGATTGAGTGAGTGAGGTTGATGAGACAGGAGAAGAGAGCGGAGGGAAGGGGAAAGAAAGAGAGTGAAAGAGAGATATTAGTTTTTATTGCTATTATTATTATTATAATTACTGCTGCTGTTATTATTGTTATTAGTACTGCTACATTACTATTATTTTCATTTATTGTCGATAATTTTTGTTATATCGATACGTTTATTATAAGATTATAGTTTAATTAAATTTTGTTCATAAAATGTGTACGATATCGAGGACTGGTCGACGGTACGTTATATGTTACACTGTGTACGCATAAATATTGTATAGACACTTTTGTTAGTATATCTAATTTCTCAGATCCTTATTTTTATTTCGTATTCTATTACGACGTTTTACACAGCCGATTGTTTAAATGTGTTAGGGGATCTTATTGACTTATTATTATTATTATTATTATCACAGTTATTAATTATTATATTATTATTATTATATTATTGCTGCTATTATAGAGTAATTACAATTATTACGACTATTGCTGTTATTATGAGTACCATATTGCTATTATCGCCATTCACCATTGCAATTATTTTTTACAGCTAATACCGCTACTGCTACATAATCGATATAGCTATTAAAAAGAGTAATTTATTCGGAAATTTGTTGTGACGTATGTATTTCGTCGGCAAATGTGAGGTGAGAGGGAGGGAGATACATAGTCACGACGTGTATAGACTGCGACTCGCGAAAAAAAAAAGAAAAGAAGGAAAAACGTCCGCTCGTGTCGCAAAATATTCGCCGACGCGCACGCGACGAGGTATCGATCCCTTTTTATCGCTACATTGTAAGCTTAATTTAAGTTGCATCATCGTCACAGAGATCATAAGCTGTCGAAATGTAGAGCGGGTCGTAGAAACGCAAAAGGATCCACGTGTTGCAAAGAGCAGATCATAGCGGTTTTTCGTTTATCGATTTCCTCTTCGTTCGAATGAAATTCTTGCGTCTGTATCCGATGGAGGTTGAAGAGCATCAATGGAAATACGAGATTACCGCAAAGGAAGTAGTTCTAGCGTGGACTCTGCTTCTTACATTCCGTTTCGTATTTGCATTTCTTCATCGCACTCGAATCTTGACGTAATGTTCAAACGTATGTTATTTCGAATCTGAGAAGCGAGGAAATCGCGAGGCTCAGTGCAAAGTTCGAATGTCTTTTTTTTTCTTAAACTAAATTAGAAATAGATTTTTGTAAAAATACAGATGTGAACCTTAACATTCCGATATTGTTTTTAACAAATTGAAATAGAAGTTTGAAAATTTCTGTATTTCTATATAAGTGTGCCGGTGATCGATATTTAGTTGTTTAACAGTTAACATTTATTTCTCCCCTCGGTAAGCAATTAAGCTTCTAATTTTATTAAAAGCTGCAAGCTGCAATGACATTTTCCGGAATTATCTTAAAACACATTATGTCGAGATTCGAGTACGCCCACGCTTTTTACATCCCATCGTCTCAATGTCAACCTACTCATTGAAGTCGAGCGATTTAACTGTAATAGAAAATGACGCCGTCAGCACGAGTCCGTATTAAGTTTTCACGCAACGGATCAACGCTTCTCGACAAGAATTCCCGCACAATTTCGCGACGTTGTGGAATCTTCGGTGGACAATCACGGCCCGACTATAATTATATAATGTAAACAAAGTGCAACACGCTGCCTTGCTGAACAGTACAAGTACAAAACGAAATACAAATACATAAAGAAAAAGAAGAAAAAAAAGAAAAAAAAAATCGCGTCTTCGATTTAATGGACGGGAATGATTACCGGTAGTTAAGGGATATCAAAACGAAGATAAAAAAAACGACGACAAATTGTTAAGCCGTTAAGTGATGGAAGAGAACAAAAGAAAAAAAAAGAATAAATAAATAAAAAGAAAGAGGCTCCGTTGTGCATGTGGCAACGGTCCGGATCCGTCGATCATACTATGCATGCACGAAGGTTAAATCAACGACGGTGAATATGCGTTTGTTCACAGATACCTCAGTTGCCGTGGCCTCAGACCCTTTCGAGTTTTACAATCACTTTTCGCTGCAATGCGTGTCTTGTCCGTCTGTCTGTCGTATTTATGATTTAGAGAGAAAGAGAGAGAAGGAGAGAAAGAGAGAGAGAGAGAGAGAGAGAGAGAGAGGGGCGTAGCGTGGTAGTACCTTGCACTTGTGTAAATTCATGGATAATGTGTATATAGGTAATATTGTGTACAGTCGTCGCGATAATTGTGTTAACGCGCGTCTACTTGGCTGGCTTGCGACATTTTGTGTGTTTAGCGAAAAATTATATACCGATATCAATCCTTGCTTCGAGTCTGCGTCCGGATCGTACAGAACAAACGATCGCTTCGACTGTCATTCACATGCGTTTTTTTCCCCCCTTGATGTGTGTGGCCCAGCTGACCACGAATGTAACTGTCACGTAACATAGATGTAGAACCGTTGCGTTTACGTATATGTTATGTAACAGTTGCGTCTGTTGCGTTTGCTGGGATGCAGATCAAATTCATTCGAGCAGGTGATCAACTCGATCAGTTCGGAAAATGTAGGAGATACAAGAATATGTGATTACAACGTGTGAACCGGAATAGCGTCGTCCAATATTCGAGCGCTGAGAAGGCAAGACAAATTTTTGTATCTCCTACGTCCTTCCATAATTTAATCGGTCACACGGGTCACACAACGGATACACGTGTATATACATATACATATATATATATATATATATATTTATCCCGTGAATTACATGCGTCTCTTCTTCCCTCGCTGATCGTTCTTCCGTCATGCGTCTCCGAGCCGAAGAGATCCGTGATCATCACACAACCTCCGCGTAACGACCTCCGCGTAACGACTTCCATAATTAGTAAATACACGGGGCTTTTCCCATGTCGAACGGTTGATTCTAGGCGGGCTTATATCTCTCCGTCTATACATTTGCGATGTTAATAATCGAGCGCGATCGAGGAGGAACGATGTTCGCTCCGACCAAGCCTATCCGATAAAGAGCCTAATTACGTTTTACGCCTCCGCAAAATCACAATCCGGATTAGCTCCGGGAAAGAGATCCACGCACAAATGCGAAATGCTTCTCCCCGGCACCCGAAGCCGGGCTCACGAAGCGAGACGACACTGCCAAAAAATCTATTACGTACAGCCGCTCGATACGACCGACAAATTCCATCGCCCGTCCTCCTACCATGTGGATCATCCTGAATTTATCTAAATAATGGATAATCTTCCGCGTCTGAGGCTCGGCAATAAGATACACTTCTCATCATAAGCTACAATAGTTGTACTTATTTCTTCTCTATTTTGTCATCAGTCTCTGAATGTTAATGCGGCTACGAGCAACACGTGCATCGTTCGTATGCGACGGACTCCTACAGGAATGCACGGGGAACGAGTGATAGAACGACGCATGTGAGCGCGGAATTCGCCGTATTATTATTATTATTATATTATTATTATATTTTACAGAGTGCGGATATTAGATATAAAGATATGTATAGATAGACCGTACACAGACAGAGACGTACACACAATGCGAGCGCGCAAGCACGCGCTGTACACGCGCACACATGTACACATATTGTTCCGTTATCGCCGTTATACCATCCGTGTAACATAACATTGCAAATAAACTTGCAGTTTATTAACCGATCAAACCTGTGACTCTTTCCACCAAACAACCAAACTCTTTCCTGCTCTGTGAGATTACTAGAAATAAACGTTCTCGCGCTTGTGCATATCTATTCAATTTGATGCACCTCGTATCAAAAGAGGACCAACGAAGACGAGAGTAAGAGGTTTTCGATTAAATAATTGAAGAAATAAAAACTTATATTTTATACATCTTTGGTTTCTTTCTATAGAAAATCTGTTAAAAACTAATTTTTTCCGGCTAATAAAAAATTTTTTTGATATAATTATACATAATTATACACTACTAAAAAAAAAATAGGGAACACTTTCCAGACACCAAAAATTAGGCTATTTTCAAATGACTGTAACTCGATGAAAAATCATCGTAGATAAAAAATAAAAAAAGCATTTTGAAGCTTGAAGATCGAGCTTTAACGTTCTACCAGCAGATTTTCAAAATTCTTTTAACTTCCTTGTCTTATGCAGTAAAAAAGCACACCTTGTTTTGTTCGTTAAAATTTCGTATTTTTAACACTTTGCAGATCGACCAACAAATTTTTTTCGAATAATTCAAGTAAAATTTCATAAACTACAACATTTTACCTACAAAATGCTTTTTTAAAAATTTCTCTACGATTTTTTTTAATCGAGTTACGCAACTTTGAAGCTAAACCTGCATTTTTTACAAATGATATACGTACTCCGTGAAAAATCATCGTAGACAAAAAATCAAAAAACCATTTTAAAGCTCGAAGTTTCAGCTTTAACATGCTTTTAACGGTTTTCAAAAATTTTCTCAATTTCTTAGTACTGTGCCCCAAAAAAGATACACTGTTTTTTCCTTAAAATAACGTATTTTTAACAGCCTGTAGCTCAATAAAAAAATTTTTCTCGACAAATCCAATGCAAGTGCCTCAAAGTATGACATTTTCTCTACAAAATGCTTTTTTTAAAATTTTTTCTACGATTTTTTTTGACCGAGTTACAAGACTTTGAAGATATACATTTTTTACAGTACATTTTTCCGAAAAATGACGTCTACCGCCGACATTAGCATTACCCAATGTGCACTACGTGGAGGTTGCCGGTCGGATTTTTGTACATCGTGTGTGTATGTGTGTGTGTGTGTGCGTGTGTGAGTGTGTGCGCGCGCGTGTGTGTGTGTGTGTATGTGTCACAGCAGAGATAAGGAGCTCACAGTTCGTCACTTCTGCAGTATTTAACGACTCCAAACCTTCTTTACTGTGTATGTGTGTGTGTGTGTGTGTGTGTGTGTGTGTGTGTGTCACAGCAGAGATAAGGAGCCCACAGTTCGTCACTTCTGCAGTATTTGACGACTCCAAACCCTCTTTAATGTGTATGTGTGTGTGTGTGTGTGTGTGTGTGTGTGTGTGTGTCACAGCAGAGATAAGAACCTCGCAGTTTGTCACTTCTGCAGTATTTAATGACTCCAAACCCTCTCTGCTGTGTGTATATGCGCTCGCGCGCATGAGAGTTCAATAGTGGGTATTTCCTCCTCTCTGATCAATTACTGCTTGCAAGCGTTCTCGCATATTTATACATCTTGCAATACAATCTTGCGGAATGTTGTGCCAAATTTCCGTTAAAATTTCTGCCAATTTTTCTAAATTTCGCAGCTGTTCCTTGCGACGCCTTAATCGTCGTTCCATTTCATCCCAAATGTGCTCGATTGGATTTAAGTCCGGGCTATTGGTGGGATGATTTAACAGTCTAATTGCGTGTCGTTGAAAAAAACGTCGCGTTATATTCGCCGTATGAGGTCGAGCGTTGTCCTGCATGAAAATAAAGTTCCGACAGGTTCGATTTAATAGCAAAACGTGTGGTCGTAGAATATCGTTGATATAACGAACACACACGAAATACACGCCATTGAACACTCATGCGCGCGCGCGCATACCCACACAGCAGAAAGGGTTTGGAGTCATTAAATACTGCAAAAGTGACAAACTGCGGGGTCCTTATCTCAGCTGTGACACACACACACACACACACGCACGCACGCACGCACGCACGCACGCACGCACGCACGCACGCACGCACGCACGCACGCACGCACGCACGCACGCACGCACGCACGCACGCACGCACGCACGCGCACGCACGCACGCACGCACGCACGCACGCACGCACGCACGCACGCACGCACGCACGCACGCACGCACGCACGCACGCACGCACGCACGCACGCACGCACGCACGCACGCACGCACGCACGCACGCACGCACGCACGCACGCACGCACGCACGCACGCACGCACGCACGCACGCACGCACGCACGCACACACGATGTGCAAAAATCCGACTGGCAACCTCCACGTGGTGCACATTGGGTAATGCTAATGTCGACGGTAGACGTCATTTTTCGGAAAAATGTACTGTAAAAAATGTATATCTTCGAAGTTCTTGTAACTCGGTCAAAAAAAATCGTAGAAAAAATTTTAAAAAAAGCGTTTTGTAGAGAAAATATCATACTTTATGGCACTTGTATTGGATTTGTCGAGAAAAATTTTTTTATTGAGCTACAGGCTGTTAAAAATACGTTATTTTAAGGAAAAAACAGTGTATCTTTTTTAGAGCATAGTACTAAGAAATTGAGAAAATTTTTGAAAACCATTAATAGCATGTTAAAGCTGAAACTTCGAGCTTTAAAATGGTTTTTTCATTTTTTGTCTACGATAATTTTTCACGGAGTACGGATATCATTTGTAAAAAATACAGGTTTAGCTTCAAAGTTGCGTAACTCGGTCAAAAAAAATCGTAGAGAAATTTTTAAAAAAGCATTTTGTAGGTAAAATGTTGTAGTTTATGAAATTTTACTTGAATTATTTGAAAAAAATTTGTTGGTCGATCTGCAAAGTGTCAAAAATACGAAATTTTAACGAACAAAACAAGGTGTACTTTTTTACTGCATAAGACAAGGAAGTTAAAAGAATTTTGAAAATCTGCTGGTAGAACGTTAAAGCTCGATCTTCAAGCTTCAAAATGCTTTTTTTATTTTTTATCTACGATGATTTTTCACCGAGTTACAGTCATTTGAAAATAGCCTAATTTTTGGTGTCTGGAAAGTGTTCCCTATTTTTTTTTTAGTAGTGTATATGAAAATCATGCATAATTATATATAATTATATATATGGACTTATATAGTTTTTAATATACATATTAAAGATAATTATATATAATTATATTTACATATGAATGACATAGAAAAAATTTTTTATCTGGTTGAAAAGCGAGTAACATTTGCACGATCTTCTTCTACCAATTACGCAGTTTAAACAATAGTGAGTATATTACTGATAATATCAGATCATTTTAGCTTCCTAAATTGTTTTGTTTATATTTTTCTCTTTGATATTTTCCTCCGTAATATATTTTGAAATATAAAATCGCTGTGCAGCGTTAACCATCTTTAAAACAGAGTAGAAAATAACTACCAAATCATTAACAATATCGATAAGTGTCATCAAAATTTCATGAATCTTTTACATGTTCTTTAACCTGCTGACCAACATATTTATAGATGACTTTTTATACAATCAACAATTAAAAATAATAAGACTACTGAGAGTCAGCGCAGGTATAGGAGCGCAATCAAAGATATTATTATACCTATAATTATTTATTCATTTTAAGCAAAATAACAAAACCGAACGTTTTGACTCACTTTGGAGTCATCTTCAGCGTATCAAAGTTAAAAATTCTAGCCGTCGTCAGTCATCAAAAACAGGAAACAGTTGAGTGACCAACGGTTTACCAAATCCATAATGGCATCTTTACCATCGCAGGAAAAGACTCTTCTTTATATAACTATCGTATATTTTATTTTAAATGGCGCATAATTATTTACACTAATACTGTCTTAACGTGACTCACTCATTACAACTGATAAAAACTAACAAAAACTTGGATAATTTTTGTCGTTAAAAATTGAATTTCTTTTGTCAAAATATACACAACTCATTTATCGTTCTGCAACAAAATGTGCTTTTTGTCTCAAACAAGAATGTAGTTATTTTTTGCTAAGCTTTTGATCTATTTAGAATCTTTTCGCTGCAATCGTTTCGCTAAAAACAATGACTATGCTAGCTTAATAGACGTACAGTCTTACTGCATTTTATTTCACTATTTTGTAAATAAGTAATAAACTCAAAAATAGTTTTATTTTAATATAATTTAAGCTCAAAAGTTATAATGTAAGTACTTGAAAAGTGCAGATTATTTTATATAAATTATTTCATTTATATATTTTATATATTATTTTATATATTTTATATAATAAATTTTATAATAAAAAAATTTCTATTTTTTAATATTTTCATTTTTTTTTAAAACTTTGCGGCTTTCAGCGCTTGGCAAAAAGTGTATGTATAAGAATATTTTTTTCCCCGCGTTTGCATGTTTATTCTTCAAACTTCAGACTAGTGAAATATGGTTTGTGAACTCTATGGTTTTCCGTAACGTTTATCAAAATACGCGCTAACAGATTAATATAGTAAGTTTCGTTTTCCGTACTGAAGTAGTGTATATTTACGTGTAATAAATTGTTGGATAGAAATACTTTTCAGAATTAAATGTTGACATTAATCTAGCGTAACACATTCATTTTAAAAAGCAATGAATCTCTATCAATATATTCAAGAGATTTTCATCACTAGATTAAAATATAATTTCTCACTCACCGACACACGATGCGCAGCAGCGGAGTTTTCAACGTCGACCTGTAAAATACATATAAATATTATGCATATTATAGTAGCGTTCGCAGTAATTAATATTGCTAAAAAACTGATTCCGTTACATGCACAATGAGTTTTTATTCATGTTTTTTAAATCACAAATTCTTACCTCGTGGTTGCTCCGCTGTTGCCTGGCGCCTCCCAGATCCTTCTCCTCCTCTCTCGTTCCTCTCGTCCCTACTCTTTTATGGCATTCACTTAGGAAAACACTGCTACTTAGTTTTAGCAATAATCACTTCGACGTTCGCGCGGCATCCTGGACGATACTCGCGTCGACGATGCACAATGGTCGCGTGACATCCTGGACAACACTCTCGTTGACGGTACATAACGATCACGTGATGCCTGGACGGGATTCCCGTGCACGACGCGCAGTTCGTGACATTACGTCAACGGAAAGTTAACGCGAAACGACGAAAGCGTTATCCGCACCCATCCGTCACCCGCGACGGTCAATCCGCGACGCTACCGGGGAAGTTAACGCGGCAGACGACGAATCTCGAACGCCAGGAAATCGCGCAGCGTCATCTTCACGTCGCGTCGCGCGACGTAACATAACCTTTCGACGGCCGGTGGCCGCGGCCGTCGCTAACACACAAATACACGCGTGTCTTCGGACGATTGTTATGTCCGCGTTCTCGCGTACGTTGGTAAACATATGAATGGAGACCGAAAAACAAACAGCGGATTGAAAAATGCGATCGACCAACGCCGTCACTAGCGCGACGAGCTCCGGTCGAACGGTGTCTCATGAAATTCGCAATCTAACAAGTTCCCGTCCGGTGCACTTGTGAATACGACGGTAACCTAACCACCTGATATAAAGATCGCGCGGCACTTAGCACTTGCACGACACTTTCAACGTGCGCGATACGCAATTTATTATGTCGCAGCAACGCGAGCTGCGATTCGCGTCACTCGGGCACGACGAGAATGACGTTAGCTGCCGGACGACTCTCGAACGACGGGGACGCGCGAACAGCTTCACGCGATACATAACCGTTGAGCCGTTGGGCCATTGGGATGGTTGGCCGCAACCGTTGTTAATACATACCGCACACGCGTCTTTAAACGATTGTTATGTCCGCGTTCTCGCGTACGTTGATAAACGTACGAATTGAGATTGAAAACAAACACCCGCGAATCGAAAAATGCGATCGACCGACTGCCGACGGATCACTGACGCCGTCGCTCTCACGACGAATCACGGCGAATTTCTATTGTACGGACTCTCACAAAACTCGCGGTCTGACAACAGATTGCTGGAACACTGATGAGTACGATGACGATCACCTTGATTTGAAGATCGCACGGCATTTTGCACGACGCTTCCGACGTCGACCGACGCGCAGTTTATTAGCGCTATTAGCAATCGGCGCGGTCAGCTTCACGCGACTAACGCGACCTCATATCAAGTAGCGCCTATAGTTACTAAGAGGTCGCGCTAGTCGCGTGAAGCTGACCGCACTGATTGCTAATGGCGCTAATAAACCGCGCGTCGGTCGACGTCGGAAGCGTCGTGCAAAATGCCGTGCGATCTTCACATCAAGGTGATCGTCATCGTACTCATCAGTGTTCCAGCAATCTGTTGTCAGACCGCGAATTTCGTGAGAGTCCGTACAATGGAAATTCGCCGTGATTCGTCGTGAGAGCGACAGCGTCAGTGATCCGTCGGCAGTCGGTCGATCGCATTTTTCGATCCGCGGGTGTTTGTTTTCAGTCTCAATTCGTACGTTTATCAACGTACGCGAGAACGCGGACATAACAATCGTTTAAAGACGCGTGTGCGGTATGTATTAACAACGGTTGCGGCCAACCATCCCAATGGCCCAACGGCTCAACGGTTATGTATCGCGTGAAGCTGTTCGCGCGTCCCCGTCGTTCGAGAGTCGTCCGGCAGCTAACGTCATTCCCGTCATGCCCGAGTGACGCGAATCGCAGCTCGCGTTGCTGCGACATAATAAATTGCGCATCGCGCACGTTGAAAGTGTCGTGCAAATGCAAAGTGCCGCGCGATCTTTATATCAGGTGGTTAGGTTACCGTCGTATTCACAAGTGCACCGGACGGGAACTTGTTAGATTGCGAATTTCATGAGACACCGTTCGACCGGAGCTCGTCGCGCTAGTGACGGCGTTGGTCGATCGCATTTTTCAATCCGCTGTTTGTTTTTCGGTCTCCATTCGTATGTTTACCAACGTACGCGAGAACGCGGACATAACAATCGTCCGGAGACACGCGTGTATTTGTGTGTTAGCGACGGCCGCGGCCACCGGCCGTCGAAAGGTTATGTTACGTCGCGCGACGCGACGTGAAGATGACGCTGCGCGATTTCCTGGCGTTCGAGATTCGTCGTCTGCCGCGTTAACTTCCCCGATGGCGTCGCGGATGACCGTCGCGGGTGACGGATGGGTGCGGATAACGCTTTCGTCGTTTCGCGTTAACTTTCCGTTGTCGTAATGTCACGAACTGCGCGTCGTGCACGGGAATCCCGTCCAGACATCGCGTGATCGTTATGTACCGTCAACGAGAGTGTTGTCCAGGATGTCACGCGATCATTGTGCATCGTCGACGCGAGTATCGTCCAGGATGCCGCGCGAACGTCGAAGTGATTATTGCTAAAACTAAGTAGTAGTGTTTTCGTAAGTGAATGCCATAAAAAAGCAACAAGCAGGAACGAGAGAGGAGGAGGAGAACCTGGCAGGCGCCTGGTAACGGCGGAGCAATCACGAGGTAACCATTTGTGATTTAAAAAAAGACGAATGAAAGCTCATTGTGCATGTAAACGAGATCAGTTTTTGCAATATTAATTACTGCGGACGCTACTATAATGTGCATAATATTTATGTGTGTTTTACAGGTCGACGTTGAAAACTCCGCTGCTGCGCATCGTGTGTCGGTGAGTGAGAAATTATATTTTAATCTAAAGATGAAAATCTCTTGAATATATTGATAGAGATTCATTGCTTTTTAAAATAAATGTGTTACGCTAGATTAATGTCAACATTTAATTCTGAAAAGTATTTACATCCCACAATTTATTGCGCGTAAATATACACTACTTTTCAGCACGTATAATAAAACGAAACTTACTATATTAATCTGTTAGTGCGTATTTTGAACGTTACGGAAAACCATAGAGTTCACAAACCATATTTCACTAGTTTGAAATTTGAAAAATAAACATTCAAGCACGTGGAAAAAAAAAATTCTTATACACTTTTTACCAAGTGCTGACAGCCGCAAAATTTTCAGAAAATTGAAAATATTGAAAAATTGAGGCTTTTTCATTATAAAATTTATTGTATAAAATATACAAAATAATATATAAAATATATAAATGAAATAATTTATATAAAATAATCTGCATTTTTCAAGTACTTACATTATAACTTTTGAGCTTAAATTATATTAAAATAAAACTATTTTTGAGTTTATTACTTATTTACAAAATAGTGAAATAAAATGCAGTAAGACTGTACGTCTATTAAACTAGCATAGTCATTGTTTTTAGCGAAACGATTGCAGCGAAAAGATTCTAAATAGATCAAAAGCTTACCAAAAAATAACTACGTTCTTGTTTGAGACAAAAAGCACATTTTGTTGCGGAACGATAAATGAGTTGTGTATATTTTGACAAAAAAAGTTTAATTTTTAACGACAAAAATTATCCAAGTTTTTGTTAGTTTTTATCAGTTGTAATAAGTGAGTCACGTTAAGACAGTATTAGTGTAAATAATTATTTGTCAGCTAAAATAAAATATATCATTATAATGCATATGGAAAAGTGTCATTTTTTTGCGACATTGCTACGGGTAAAGATGCCACTACGGATTTGGCAAACCACTGGTGACTCGACTGTTTCCTGTTTTTGGTGACTGATGACGGCTAGAATTTTTTACTTTGATACGCTGAAGATGACTCCAAAGTGAGTCCGAAACGTTTGATTTTGTTCTTTTGCATAAGATGAATAAATAACACAGGTGTACATACATAATTAGGGGGGTTCTTGTGCTTTGAATGACGTTTCTATAGGATTTTGATGTGCTGAAGATGACTATGTTATCCGTTTTTTTTCTATTACCCTCTATTTTTTAAGTAATTGCAAAAACAAACATAGGTTACGCCGCGCGCGGGATCCATTTATGCTTTAAATTTAGTAACTTTTTAACAAATGGTTGGAAATTAATTTTTTAAAAAAAGATTTAAACCAGAAACATATAGCTAATTAGCCCAAATGGTTAAATATTTTTTAAGATTTTTGTTTTTTAATTATTTGGTTTTATATTTCGAAATTTATCATTTTTTTACGATTTTTCACGATTTTTCCAAGTTTTTTGTTTACGGTTTGCGTAAAACATTTTTATAAGTTGCGAAAAAATATTTTCTGTATTGTGGGAACACATCTGCGTAAAATGCCGTAAAGCTGACCTCGTTATCATTTTTTCTTTAGCCAGAAAATATTCATAAAGAATTCAAGTTAAAAAAAATGTTTTTGCGACTATTTAAAAAATGGAGGGCAATGGAAAAAATAAACAACGTAGTCGTTTTTAGCACATCAAAATCCTATACAAACGTCATTTAAAGTTCAAAGCACAAGACCCCCTCCCCCCTCCTTTAATTTTGTTGACCTGTGTAATTATAAGAACATTAATATCTTTGATTTTGCTCCTATACTCATGCTGACTCTTAGTAGCCTTATTTTCAATTATTTATTGTTTAAGTTTCGAGTATCCCGAGTCACATATTATTATTTTGACTTTTTTATAGTTTTAGACTTAGAATTTTGTTGACTTTATCGAGAATAAAATAGCGCCGTTTCAGAACCGATCGCCTTTCGGTCCGGAAAGATATAAACTTTTTTTATTTGAGCTTTATATTATTATATTTTTCTAAAATTACTAACAGCATTTGCAGTAAAAAGTTTTATAAAAAAAATCAATTATAAAAATAATCGAAATTTAAGATGTATTGGATTGTTACGTAAATTTGTCCGTTTTTTTTTCCTTTTTTAACGAGTGTTTAATTGGAAAAAAAATCCGAACGAACTTATGTAACAACCAATAATAAAATAATAAAAAATGTTATAGTATAAACTTAAATTAATTTACTTTGCAATAAATATATAAGTGTACATATATTTTATACTAAATAAGTAATATACTCCACTTAAATTGTTAAAAGTTGATATAGTTGGCTTCTAGTCCTCTAGTGATTAATACCTCAAGATAGAGAAAATAGCGACAAATCTATGTATACACTAATAAGGTGCCAAAAGGAGCAGTAAAGGGTTCAATTCTTGTCTCTTAATTTTAAACTATATTGTTTAATACATAAATATATATTTTATTACTTATCAATTTTATTAGTTTTTAATTTCTTTTTTAATTAACTCTTTTCTTACATGAGGAAAAAAATTTAGTGTTCTCAATAAAAATTGTTTCATCGAAGCATTTTTTACCTGTAACCAAATATTTTGTTTTATATAACAAAAAATTTGGTTGCTTCTACAAAATACATGTAAATAAAGAAATATTTGTTTGTTATGTCAACTAGATAGTTTTGTTCGGTATATTTTAACCAAATTATTTTGTTGTCACAACAAAACATAGTATATGAAACAGTGTCTAAATTCTGCCATTACTGCCTACGATACCAATTTCTTTTCGAATTATGTTGCAAAAATATTAATTATTACAAAATGTGATATAATAATGTAAAAACTGCTATACAATGTGATAGAAGACACTTTCTAATTTGTTTTCGTATTTACAAAGTTTTTATGCTTATAAGTTTTATTTTTAGCTTTGTTTAAAAAATATTATCAAAAGCAAAGTGGTATGCTAGCATTGGTGACTTTCCTCTACATTTTTGAATAATTTAACTTCTTTTCTTTATACCTTCCACGTCGAAAATAATAAATCACGTAATATATTACAATTGATAAATTATAAAAGTAATCACGTAAAGCAAGTTGAAAAATATAGCGATTTGATAAAATAAGAAACATAAAAAAAAGAAAGAGATTTACTTAAATATAAAGCTACTGTATTTTGTACGTGAATTAGTACGTGAATAATACTTAACGCTTCAAGATCTAATTGGAGATTTTATGACCTAGAATTTTTCAATTTTGAGTTATTCGTTAGATGATAAACGAAAAAGATTGCTCCCTCCTCTTAAAAGAAATTATTGAGGACGTATCAGCTAAGTTTTCGCCGTCGATTTAGTCAGTCATGTTTCATACAGTAAGGGATGAAAATCGATCGTGTGCCACCAGTGACCCGGTTAAATCGATGAACTTGCATTTTTCGCCAGTAAGTGAATCATGTTTATTGCTACTTTTAGCCTTAATTTCGATATATAATGTAAGCAAAAAATTATTTTTGTTTTAATAAATATAAAAATTTATAATAAATACATATTGAAATAACAGAACGCTCTGCAAAAGAAATTCTATTTTCTTAGAAATTTGATAAAATGTTATAAAAATCTTTTAAATGAGTATTTATAATAAAATACTGATTTTCTTTGTAAAAAGTAATTTTTTAACCATACTCATAATTGTTTAAATGTGTTGATACGCTTCCCTTTATATTAGAATTTTGTTTATATTGTAATTTTTTTCTATTTTTTACAAATTGAATTACTGAGTTTTATGTTATCTAATAATTATACTTTTTTTGATGTAGATACCATTACATTATTTTTTCCTCGTAAATTTTTTGTAAGTATTAACCGCGCTGAGCAAAAAAATTTGTTGGAAACTAAAATATTTAGTCCGATACGTGCAATTAAATATTGAGTTTAATTAATTATTGGTTAAAAAATTTAAATGCTTAACACAAATTGACTATATCTTTTTTGTGCAATGAAAAATTATTAAATCAACTCAATGTTTAGCTGATTGTATCGAACTAAATATTTTAGTTTTTTAACAAATTTTTTTCTCTCACTGCAACTATTTGAAGCTAAAAAAGTGTTTTTTGTTATGTATAAAAAATTATGAATTTTTTAGTGCAACAACAAATTTTGCCGATTCTGCTTCAAATACGGGCACGTACAGAAAAAATGAAAAGCCAATAATCGTAAAATCATATTCTGGAATGTTAGAAAAGTGCATCTGAATTTTGTCAGATTTTTTAGAGCCCAAAAGCATTGTCAGTTACCAACAGTTGACTAGAAGAGCAACAAAAAAATGTTAGACCACGATGGGTTAAGCATATAATAACTTTGTCAAATGTACATACGTATGATTTAAATTATAAGATATAAAAACACGCGATTTTACTTATTTGATTTTTCAGTTTTTGTTGTGAAATAGAAGAAAGCATCGTTTTAATGAGAATTTAAAATGTAAAATATCATACAATACTTAAAATGTTTAAGAAGCTGGAGATTCAAAATGGTATTGATTTAATCTCCGTAATCTATTAATACAGATAAAATCTAATTTGAGGATTTTATCAATCTGATAATTATTAATTACGTGTTCGATAATACTAATATCTAATATTAATATTAGCTAATATTAATTATGCTATATTTCTAGTTACTGTCATTAGTAATATTGACCATCAACAGGTTCATGGATATGGTTAAAATTAAAACGGCTATATTTTAAATAATTCATCTTCTTTCATTACTTTTCTCGTAAAAAACTAAATTATAACTAATGAATTAAAAATTACATGGAAATAACGGTTTCGCTAAAGCATCTAGAAATTTAGCCAAGTATAGATCGAAAATTAATTTTGTTAGATTATCAGAATAAATGTGTTGGAATCTCAAATTGATGGTTAAAAATTTTTTACAGCATTGCTCATCAAGTTCAAATATCCTTCATATTTATTTGTCCCCAAAAAATTATTTTTACATCTGTATAGTCAGTTAAATTTTTAAATACTTTTATAAAAAAAAATCGTTCTTTTGTGTAACAGCGTAAAGCAGTAGTTGAAAAAATAACTCGATTAGAAGATTACAGTGTAAAACGGTGTGTCTCTATAATTAATGAAAAATAGATCACGTAGCAGTTGTCACGCTCGCGACTGAAGGCCGAGACGAGTGTCGCGAACGCAAAACGTGGGTAGTACAGTGACATAAATTGCTTGCTACTGTTTCCGCGGATATAGACCATGTCTCCACCCATCGAGCGACAGGCGAAATATCGACACATCGGTTTTACCACGAAGTCCCGCGGCCTTGAACGAGGGGCGCAATCCTCGACATAGCAGTATGGCGCCGAGATGAGTTTGCGCGAGCGCAACATCGGGTGGTTCCCCTAACGTAGCCATAGCCATACACCTCGTTCTAGTCTGCCCTTCTTTTCCTGAATGACCCGATATCTGATTTCCAGCTTGGGCATGACGAGATCAAGATGACACGACAGTACGATTGAGAGAAGAGATTCAGTTACCGATAAACGAAAATAATCTATCGATTAGCGTTAATTGATTGCAGTATGTACGTTTGATTGTCGCATACTATGCCGTCGATGTACGCTATTTTGCGTAGAATCGAAGCCTATTGAGAATCTCGAGATCCATCATTTTCCATTTACCTTTAAGACTGGCACACGGACGGATGTGGGAGGAAAACACCAGAAGGGAAGAAAAGGATTGGGGAGATGGAGCGTGGGAGCGCGCGTGCGCTCGCTCGCACGTGTGAGAGGGTGTGCGCGGGGTTGAAATCGACTGGGTGGCGCAGGGCAGAAGGAAGGAAGGAAGGAAGGGTAGAGGAAGTGCGCGCGGAAGGGAGAGAGAGGCAGACAGATACGATCGGCGCGAAGATTTAGTCAACAACGCGCGACCACCTGTAGTTGTAGCTTCCAGCCATCCCTGAGAGCCACCCTTCTCTCTTTCTCTCTCTCTCTTTCTCTCTCTCTTGCTCGCTCGCTCTCTCTATATCTCTCTCCGCGTCGCGCATCTCCATAACTTTGTCCGTCCCATCGCGATAGCCACGAGAGTCGGAGAGCGAGTTCTCGCCAGTTCCGGGCAGCTGACTCTCTAGCTGACATCCGGGTCGTCTAGAACGCGGACGGACCGCGGGGGGGGTCACCGTCGACGATCCCGCGCCTTGAACGCGGGAGAACGAACGGCTGCGGTTCCGTCCGACAAGCTGCGCTCGGCCACGACGACGACGACGACGACGACGACGACGACGACGACGACGACGACGACGACGACGCTGGCGGAGGAGGGCGATCGTCCCGGACACCGTCGCGATTCACATCCCGTAGTAAGCTGCCAGAATTACCACCAAAATGAAGACGTCTTCGTTCTCTCTTCGCGTGATGCGCCGGGTGAGTACAGACTCTATCGAACATCCGTATTTTCAGCCGCCAATGGCTGACCGCCGTTCCTGCCGCCGCCGCCACCGCCGCCGCCACCGCCTCGCCGAGAGACGAATTTCGAGAGGCGTCGGTGGAGCACTTTTCGATGGGAAATTACCTCGTTACCCGGGCGATTGAAATTACGGATGGAATTCTTCCTGGAACGCGCCGAGTAAATGCCGCGAAATAAATTAGAAATTGAAAATTGCCGTAACCGACACGCTTGCAAATTTCAGATCTCGATATTGTAATCTCTTCTACGGAGAGGCAATTAACGTGAAGTGGCGCGAGGGAAAAATTAAATCAGTTGATATTATTATACGTTCGATTTCAATCTCTGAGATAAGCTCGGAGCTTCGAACATGGGATATCAATTTCGCGTACGTAGATTTTTCGTATGCCTCACACACGTTCGGGAATAACGAATAATATCGCAAATACCGATTACTATTACTTCTGACCTATTTTATAAAGCCGGCACGCTTTGTGGAAAGGTACCTGCTCCTATGGAATTTCATTTTAATCAACATGATTGTGTGAAGCGCGGACGGAGATCGATGCGACGTATCGCTCGGTACATTAATATTTATGAGTTTTCTTCCGTTTAGGAGAGTGAGTTTATCACAAGGTACGAGCGCTAGCGCGAGCGCGCTCGAATAACGATCGAAGTTAGCGGCGAAGTTTGCAAATTTTGCGAAAAATTTAATTCGCGAATACCCTGGAATATAAAGTTTTACGAGAAGCAGTGGACAATCGATAGCGGGATGAAACCGTGATGTTGGCCTCGCTTGAAGATACACTCGAACAACTCGATCACTCTAAGACGATCGCGTAATTTGATCGTTATGTTTAAACGTTCTCGGATTTCGAGTGTCGAGCGCACAAGCTTTAAAAGCGCGGCGTCGGTTTATTCAGAGCTTTCTGGAGCTCGGTGTTGTTTCTTCTACGCCTCGGCGAGAAGGGACGTAGGGACGTGTCCGTTTCTTAAGAGGTGAGAAAACTGACGGCACGACCGTGAGTTCGAGTTTCCCGTCGTGGTGTCGATTCGAGGATTTATCACGTTTCCACCGTTTCGGTCGAGAGCAATAAAATCGTGTACGACGCGGTCGATAGTCCACTCAATTTGCCACTCCCATTCAGTTTTCCAAATTGTAGTGTGCTCTGGTGTCGCCGAGACTCTCTAAAAAAAAATTTTATCGCTGGACTTCTGTTTCTGAAGAAATCCCCAGATTTATGTAACGTAATTTCTCGCCAGATATTTTAAAAGTACATAAATTTAAATAAAGTCAACCCGTTACGGTTTTTCCGGGGAGGGGAATCTCATAGGTGCTTCTCAACATCAATACTATTAAATTGTTCGTCAATTTAGTTTGTGATATTAATTATATATTGCGGCTTTATGCAATGAATGGGGATTATAAAAATTATTATTAGTAGCACTAAGTTTGACATAAGTCTTCTCCACTTTATGTTTGACATTTTCACAAGTCCAAATTTCATTTATAAATTTTACTTGTCGAATAAGATTAATTTTAATAATTTTTATATATGTTTCAAATATTTTATTTAATATTGAAATAATATGCAAAATTCTATTTATGAATAATAAGATTTTGGCAATTGGTTTTATAAACGCACACGTGCTCTTCTTTTTTCAGATTGGCATCAAAAGTTTATGAAATGAAAGTCTATAAAGTCGACATATTAAATAAAAGCAATTTTTAATCGCTTATGCAATAGTAACAACCAAAACTTGTAGATAAAAGGAAAAAGAAAAATTACGGATTTATAACATAAAAAAGATTATGACGAATGCGCGTTAAATTTGAAATGCACATGCTCATATAAACAAATTGATTCAGCAGAAAAAGTAATTCCCAAAAATATGATGTTAAATGACGTTTCAGTAACGTCTTCAAATGATGATAGAGGCGTCATTAAGATATTATTAAGAAATCATCGTGTTTGCTAAGTTTGCAATTTTTATAATATTTTTTAATATGATCGATTCATATCAATATTTATATTTAAAATAGGGAATTGACATTAAGAACAAGAACTATCATGTTAAGGAATCTTAACACAATTATGAAACTGCTTTCATAATTCATCAAATTTCCCAAAAAAATAAAAAAATTTCTTCTTTATCACCAAATAAAGAAAATAATCACCAAAAAATAAAAATAAAAATCTACAAATCTGACGAAAAATCACCAGCAACGGCAACACTGGTGTGCTCTTACCGAAAATACTAATAATAATGTTGCTTTGAAAAAAAGAAATTATACAGTTTACGCAAAGTATCCAATATAATTTAAATTTGTAATTTGAAATCTGAAGATACACTGATTAATTTGCAGTTGATTTTGCTTAATGATTGATTATAATTCAAAAATTATTAATTTTTTTGTGTCTGGTGGCATATATATGTGGCAAAATTCATATCTTTATTTTTAAAAATTTATATCTTCTACAAAAATGAAGATAGCAACTTCTTCTTGGACTCATTTTAAAAATGAAGAATGAGACTATTCATAAAAAAAATCAATACCCTTAGGAATTTCTCCCCTCTTCCTTGATCACATTGTATAAAAAATTCGTAAAATAAGGTAAGAGTAAAAATGCATATATCTTCCACAAAAATTAAGATAGCAAATTCTTTTTGGACTCGTTTTGAAGGTCAATATATATATGACCTATTTATAAAAAAATCACTATTTATTTTCAAAATGGCGTATTCAATATGGCGGACCAAAATTAAAATTTTTTCGGATTTGAATTAGGTCATACTTTAAGGGTTTCTGGGATCATTGATTATGAATTTGTAATAAAACTTTCAAAATTTAATATGGCGGATAAAAATACTAAATTTTGTTGGCTTTAAGTGATATTTTAATTTGTTATATTGGATCCACTATTTTAATTTTTGAAATTTTGATTACAGATTTATAATCAGCGACCCTAAAAACCTCTAATAAAACATAAATTAGATATTAATTATTCCTAGAAAAAAGTTAGGTACGAAAGAGTTAATAAATGTTTATTTTTGTTGAAAGTCAAGAATTAATCACTATTTATGTTTGTGAAATATTTTATCTTCTTAGGCCTGGTTTTTTATTATCTGATTAACTTATGATTATAAGCTTCACCCAGTGAGTTTCATCCATGATAATGCCATAGGTGAAGCTAATCGGATAAAATCATTATCAAACCATACATCAGGTTAAGTCCAACCATAAGTTAACCAGATAATAAAAACCAGGCCTTAATATTCTATAAAAGAATACATATATCACAAAGTTATTCGTAACTTAAGATATAATAAGATATAACATTTAAAGAGGAAAAAGAATAAAACTGAAATACATGGAATAAATTATCTCTTGAGAATAACATTTTTTAAGATAGAATCGATAATGTTTTATATAATTAACGTCTTATCTTCTATATATATTTTTACAGATAAATTTTCTGATTATGCTACTCAATTTTTATGCGAATGTAGATGAATATATAAAATAAAAAATTAATTTTTATAAGACTTTGAAAACTTGAACATATATCTTGCTTTCTGTCATAGTTTTCATCATGAATATTTGTGTCATGACTTTTACACGCGAAGTTACGTAAGTATATATATATATATAGCGCACATTTTTTAATAAAAATGGGTTACCGATTTTTTAGCTTCGAGTCTTGCACAACCTTTGAACAAAATGGAAAACGTTTATTCTCATCACTTTGATGTCGAATGACAACAGAGTTGATATGCAATACTAGATTTTTTTCTTTCGACGTTCAGTAGTGGGTGGTTATACCAGTCGTCATATCGGGAAAAAGTAGGTAGGATGTGCACGAAGGACGGGACGAGAATCCTAACCGTAGGTATACATATATATAGATAATCTATATATTTCCTCCAGTTTCCCAGGCAGCCGTAGGGCTGTACGATGGGATTCTTGTGTACGTGGCAATCCGGGACGTGACCTTCGGCGTCGTCTCTAATGATCTCCGTACCAGCGCCAGAGACAAATAGACCTGTACATTTCCCATCTAATCAGTGCCAGAGATTTACACTTAATTAATTTATTCTATACCTATATATAACCGTAACTGAACATAAAACCTTCTTTATTCTCTAAATCTCATCCCATCGACACCGAGTCAGTTAAATCATGTCTATATCCCCAATAGAACAATATTAAATTATATGACGAAATATAACTGCATAATAATTATAATCAGCAATTATGTAAGTTTATTTATGAAAATAGATGTAGAAGTATTTGCAGAAGTATATTAATTTTTTTATAAAATATTGATAATTACTTGTTCAATTAACTTTGAAATAGTATTTCGGCAAAACTGCAATAACATGATAAATTATCTTAGTAATATATTTACAAAATTAAATTTGGAAAGAAATGGTTTAATAATTAAGAAAAATATTTGTAGCTGTGTTATGCATAAAACATTTAAAAATATAATTAATTCAAATACATGCTTACAAAAATGAACAATTATTTCTAAATTATAATGTAGAAAAATTGCAGTATGAAATATTACACATTCAGTGTAGTGACATTTTAAATAAAGAATCAAACGGTTTTTGAAGTAATTTTAAAATATTTATATCTCAAATTTAGATTTATCTGATTTTTGACAAGTATTATTTAAAGAATTTATTTCGACAAAACTGCTTTGTTCTAACACATCATCTCAGCACAGTTATTCAAAATTTTCGTCAATTCGTGATACTATTTTTGTAAAATATTTGCACAATGTGCCTATCGGGAATTAAAATTTCACGCTCAACAATATAAATATAATATAATATGTGTTGTTATATTACATTTACATTGTTGAATGCGCATTAATTTTAACATAGAAATAATGTAATTGATGTTAGTGTCGACTGGGCGTGAAACATCACCCACACAACACAGAATATTTCAGCGATATTACAGCAATATCTTCAACGTTTCTACAATACTACTAAAACATTGCAAATATTGTTGTTGCCGTATTACTGAAATATTCCGTGCTGTACGGACACTTTAAAATGCAATATCGAGTGATTTGCAGTTTATAATAATAAGAGTCAAAGTTTAGTCATATAGGACTGAATAGAAGTCCTATAACAGTTCTATCTGATCCTATAAGAGTGAACTTTAATCCTATAGGAGTAAACTTTAATGATTATTAGAGTGGCAAATCATTCGACATTGCACGAGCTCAATTTTCTCTCTTTTAGAATTATGTTTCACTAAATGAAGTTTAGGAAGTATCGTAAATTGATAGCAGCGATCATTTTAACTATTTTAACTGTTACTTTATCTTTTCACATTACCTTTGTGTAGTTGTACGACAAATTTAAAACTATTATGGATCTGAGACACGTACGCTCTAGCGTACGCTAATTCTCATTCCATCGAATATTACGATGCAGTTTAGAAATGTATTTCTACCTCGTCGTTTTTTCTATCATTTTTTTATGGTAAAATATTAAAAAGTGATTTTTATGTGACACGATTATTTATAGCATGTGCCACAATATAAAATCTTGGCAACCTTTAAATGGAAAAGGTTACAAAAGGGCGACTGACACATTTGTTAAGTAGCACATAGCGCTGGCACTCGTTCAAGTTTCGATGTTAATTTATGGCATACACCAGAGATTTCCGCTCTACGGAGTGTGCCACTATAACACGATACTGACGCCGCATAATGTTAATATCAGTTAATGGAGTAATTGTTCGTACGTTAGGATGCAAGAGACATGTACGCTGATAACGCCACATTGAACCAAATTAAAGCCGCAAATACAACTCTGCTTCGATAGCGATAGCAAATCGGGACTATTGCGTACGTCGCTGAATCGATTAACATAAAAATGATAGTGGCTTCTGTTAACAAAGATAATAATCGATAAACTAATAATAGTATCACAATGTCTCTTTATTATTATGATCTGTTCGTTTATTTCAAAATATTTTTTTATTTGAAATCGAGTTCGATATTTTAATACTTCTATAAACGTAAATGATTAAATATTCGGTAGTTTTACTAATTTTATTGCTGTAATTCAAATTGAAATTCTTGAGCAATAATCAATGATTTCTAAATTTGATTATGTCGACAAATTAGATTATTCTATATGAGTAAAATCTTCCGATAGACACATTGTGCGAATATTACGCAATAATAGCATCACGAATTGATGAAAATTTTATAATATTTTTATTAACAAATATAATACGTTATAACGCAGGAATTCTATCGAAATAAAATTTACAAATAATATTTGCCAAAAATTAGACAAATCTAAGTTTGAGATATAAATATTTTACAATTACTTCAAAAACCGTTTGATTCTTTATTTAAAATGTTACCATGATGAATGTATAATATTTCATGCTGCAATATTTCTACATTATAATTCAGGAATATGCATGTTTGTAAACATGCATATAAATTAATTGTATTTCTAAATATTTTATGCGTAATACAGCTAAAATATTTTTTTCAATTATTAAACAATTTTTTTAAATTTAATTTTGCAAATGTACCATTAAGATAAATCGACAGTATCATTATATTTTTGCCAAAGTACTATTTTGAAATTATGTGCGCAAACAATTATCATAGAATATATTTCAATATTTTATCAAAGATCAATACTTCTATATCTATTTTCGCAAATATACCTACATAATTGTAAATTATATTTTTTATGCAAAATTTTATCGTATAATTTAATAAATGTTGTCGCATCGGGGTAATTGGTACTTTTTAAAATTAAATTTACTTTTTACGATAATCGAATTATCGGCTTGACTTTACCGTGGTGATGCTATAAACGTGTTCTATCCATCGAGTATTTCCTCTGGAAAGAGGGAGAATCACTTTATGATCGTTCGTACTGACAATCACGGTAGCTTGAAATACCTTTCTGCTTATGAATTATATACGGAGACATATAAAGTATCGGACTGGCCTAAAGGACAACAGCCCACCTGTTGCTAGGCCTACAACTGTTGCAATATAGTAAACACCTTGGCGTTTTGCGACTCACTATCGAATGGTTAAGTTGAACTTCGCTTGTATTTTTATCGCAGCCGTCTGCTTTTATAATTCAACGTTGTCGACGATATAAGCGAAACTGATCATCAGAACGTATATTTGATATGAGCGATATGACGAATATATGGCTCCTCGTCTCAATAAAGTTTTTGAAAATTAATAATTTCTGAAAATAATGTGTGAAATAATAATTCGCTCAAGTATATTGATCACGTTATATTTAATTTAAATTTCATAGACAATTCAGTGTTTTAACTCTTCCTACATTTACTCGGTAGTATATATAATATATATTTCTTGTGTTTCTATTGTACAGGCGCATCGCGGACCGACGGTCGTGCAGGTACTTTAAAGTTAAGAAAAAGCTTGGGTCGTTTTTTTTTTGTTACGATCTAGCTTAGGCGCCACTAGATTAGTTCTAAAACTATAGATAGCCGTAACGCGCCGCCCTGTTAGCGCAGAAATCATACGCCATCGAGATGTTAGATCCGATCTCTCGTTGCTAAGTAATTAAGCTGTTACATCCGATTATAGTTATTAGCCTAGCGTAATCATTCTCCGGATCTTGCGCGATTCGGTTAATCCGCTTGCGCTCATCATCTGCAAAAAACAATTTGTGTTTCTAGGATTTGTACGTTTTACATTTATCTATATATATTTACGCATTATACTCATACGCAATTTGACGAGAAAGAATTGGATTCTCTGAAAAGTCGCATGTAATGCGCCGCGTCCTTGACGAGGACTCGACCATGTTGCATTTTATCAGCCTAATGTATATCCGCCTATATATTAAATGCGGATGTGCAGAGGTATAATTAAAAGCCCTCGATGTACGCAGAACAGCCTATGTAGCCTATGTAATCGCCTCATTCGCGCTGAGTTCTATAGAAAAAAAAGAGGGTAGTGTCAGGGTCGACCTTTGAAGTTATAGATCAGTGTTACTCAAGTGTCACAGTGTAAAGGCACATTCTTTTTTACACGCCTTTTTACACATCGTAACACGTAATAAAAGAAAATTGCGAAGATACGGTATTGATTTTATTTTTAATTACAAAGAAGAAACATTGAGGAACACTGAGCTGAGGGTAATTTGAAGTTAGAGAAGACTTTAAAGTTAGAAACGTTTCTCTACTCTGTGACCTTTGGTAAAAAAAGAAAGAAAAAAAAAAGAAATTCGAATGTGCGATACCTTGTATCTAGTCTATATGTAGTTCGTAGCAGTCGCGCATGAACGGTTTATTTTAGGATGCATGAAACTAAGAGATAGCACTTGTATACAATCCAAGAGATTCCAAGTTACTTCAGCATGTTTTACATCTACATATTTACATACAGAGCCATGCTGTGGCATACGTACGAGATACTTTATGTTCTTCTTATGCAGATCAAACGCAGTCTAATGTATTCTAACTTTTAAAATTTACTTCATTTTTCTTTTTTACGGAATATATTACAACGTTTCTATATAAGTTCTAAGTAGTTAATTTATTTAAAGACACTTCATACCTAGATCTTATTAATAATTGTTTCCAATAGTTATTCCTGAAACGTGCTTTTTCATATTTTTGCAACTGTAATCATGTACACGGCTCTGTTTAAGTAATGCTTTCTAATTACACAGCCACACAAAAAAGAAAAAGAGTCATGTTCGAGGGATTAGATCCATGTATCTCTATGCACTTTGAGGCTCTGAAACCGAATATGACTTTAGAATTGCATCATCAGATGTCATTGGAATGTTTTTTATCGGGCTGAATAGTGTGTTAAGGAATGTTTGGCAATTCTTTGAGGATCCTGATCTTTGATGGCACAATTCTGAGGTCATATTCGGTTTCAGAGCCTCAAAATACACAGGGATACATAGGTTTAATTTCTCGAACATGACACTTTTTTGTGTGTTATCTATTACGCATTTTCTCTCTTTTGTGATCAGTAATTTCTAAATTGTGCATTTGTTACACTTTAGAAGCTGTGTATATATTGAAATTTAAACAGTATTATAATTTTTAGTGTTTTAATTACATATGTATTTATCCTAGCAAATACAAAGTTATAGTTATATAAAGGTACAGTTGTAATTTTCCACTTAATGATGTAACTGTTATATAACATATTTATTATAACAGTTACATTGTTGAGTGAGAAATTACAACATTTGTATAACTATAACTTTGTGTTTATTGGAATTCTTTACTATGTTTTTTATGCACACAATTTTTTGTTTATTTTATAAATAAAAAAAGAATAAATTTTGAAATCTTATTCTAATGTAGCAAACTGTTGTTACTTGGATATGTTTAAAAAATACTGATTGCTTTGAATTATAAATTACTCATTTGCTACAACTACAACTTAACTAAAAGATTAACAGTTTTTTAATACACAAAAAAAACAGAATTCTGATGAAAATTCAATATATTAAGAACAGTTGATACCCCGGAAAAAATGTTTTATATATAATATATATATAATATACTATATATATAATAGTTATATGTAAAATTTTTTCTCGGGTTATATATGTCCATATGTATTTCTACATAATTATACATATATTGATATATATAAATTATATATAATTATATATGATTGCATATAAAAATTTTTTTCTAGGTACTTTTTTTGTAATCACTAGATCAAATCTTTATACCAAAAACACATTTAAAAATAATATTAGCAAATTTTATTGGGTTTGTTCAGCAGACAAAACAAATCAGTGAGCGCTCCGTGATTCTTTCTAACACGATTCTTTCTAACTCTTAATTATTACTCTTAAATCCAACAAAGAACTAAAGGCAAGCATCAATCATATTAAAGAATCACTGGGCGCTCACTGCTCTGTTTTGCTGAATGTAGGCAATGATTCAAAACGTTTAAATTGCAAAAATTTGTTTGTTTTTTCTTAACTAAGTTTTTGTAGCAAATTACCGATATGCCATAATCGATGGCATACCCAAAAGAGAACTACTTTTCTAATGTGTGCCTCTTCTTTCTTTTGTAGGTAAGTGTGTCGCACAGCGCGAAGCTTTCGCGCACCGTCGGTAAGTCATGGCTTTTTTCCCTTGAAAGCGAGCTTTCGTCGCGGACGTGACGCTGTGCTGTCATTCCACAAGATGAGAAGCACCCCGATGATACCGCGCCAGTCGGTACAGTTGAGAACGCACGATCCGCTCGAGTCGTGAACGGGTTACCGACGCGTACACGCCACCCGCTACATGTGTCGGTGCTATGCTATTGTCGTACTACTCGCGCGCACGCAATACGCGCACTCAGAACTGTGACTACTCTCGCCTGTCCGTTTATGCCTGTTTATTTGTATCCGATGCCTACGGCATTCTTGGAAATGCTCAATGTCATGCGCAACCCTTTTCTTTCATTTAAGCACGGCCAGGTGAGTATAACTATAGTTCTAAGCAATCAAAGAAGCGTAATCGGCTTATGCAAAGAGCTCTAGAAACATTAAAAATGGTATCAAATTATCAAAAACGGCTTTTAGACGTTTTGTAGCATTTACTTAATGTCTTCCATAGACTAAAGACTAAAGAATATAGGGAGGGAGCCTCTTGCGAAGGAAAGATGATAATAGTGGCAAAGAGAGCAATAGTGGCTACGTTAAAGCTCCAGATACAATAAACGGAATAGGGAACAGAGAACAGAGAAGCAACAGTTTAACGTGTTGAACAATTAAAGGACGCTTTATATGTTTTCCTTATTTAACGTGTTGAATTGTTCCTCATTTCCTGTTGCTATTGTTTGTGCTTTTCATTATGCATCAGGTTTAATTTCGGCTGTTTCCGTGAGCTTAAAGGTGTTCGATTTTATGTCAGCACGATATCATTGAATTACACGAAACGACGCTCTTATATACACAAGTACATGTGAACTGAATATTATCGAATAGAACCGAAAAATATCGAAGTTTATATTGCCGCTCTTGACCCCTTGCGTCTAATATTATCACACTCCTCTGTGTGGGCAGCTAATGTTCCGTCCTTTATATTTTCTAGTCTATAATGCCTTCACACTGCTTTCTATATGCACATGCATTTCATACAGAATACGTTACGTGCAATATAGACAGTAACGTGTTTACTTATGGGCTTTCGAGGCTGGAGTCCTAAAGCCCTGAAGCACCAGGGACGCTTAATATAAAAAGTTTTTATTTTTCATTATTTATTCTTGTCTCTAAATGTATTTTAGTAGTTTAATAAATATTAAAAATGTCGTTTAATTCTTTACTGTTTATTCATTGGGAAAAAGAGAGGATTGGATTGGGGCATTCGAAGATCGTAAGTCCTTGGGTGTAAATTTTATAAACACCGCTCTGATTACATGAAACGCATATGGAAAGCAGCGTGAAGATATTAATAATCGCTTGTACAATAAAAAAATTAATTAAACGAAAAATAAAAGTTTATATTGGGTTGACTGCGGTGGTCAAGGTGACAAATGCTTCAAAGCATTCTTTGATTGGTTTGTTTGAAAAATTCTTTGTTTTAATTGATCAATCAAATGCTTCAAAGTATTTGTAGCATCAAATTAAACGCAGCCTGAATATATGAATGGTAAAGAACACACAACGCGCAACACATGGAAGATAAAATTTTTACTCTTATAGCTAATCATAGTTTTGCTAAAACTATGTTTGCTACTGTAACCATAAATTTTATTAAATTATGTATAAACTATAGCAAAACGGTTTGTTATTGCTCTCAAAACATAAATAAAGTGATAAAACATTTTTGTTTGTTAAGGCACATCGTATAACAATATAAAAAGTAGTTGACGGAACTAACCGATATGTCAGAGATATATGATCAATAGCACTTGGTAGTTAATTAATCTAGCTACCTTGAAAACACTTTTAGCTGCAGAGTATATTTTGGATATAGCAAATATGTAGCTAAACTTATGTATCAGGTAGATAAACTCTTTCAGTTAAATAATATAGGAACCATAGATAGGTTATTAGCTGAATTACAACTGTAATTTAATTAGCCATACTCAGCTATTATCTATGGCAGCTACTTTTTTGTGCACATAATATAGCCAAAATATAAACATAATGAATAATAAATAATTCATGTTTGCAAAACAGTCAAGGAAACATTAAATGCCAAATGACGAGCGAAATAAGATATTTTTTTATAATAAATTGTATTTTTGCTTAATCATATAGTATAATTGAACGTTTCGATTTACTTAATCTTCAGCATTTGACTCACGACACAGTTCACATAATAGGACCTATATGTTACTTCCTCAAATAAATATTCGTGGAGTATCATCCATATTTGACAATTTCACTTGACTATTTTTATCAATCTGGGTTATTCTCGTGAGACAACAAGATTCAATCATGCAATCTTTTTTATATTTCAATCTATTATTGCTTCCTCAAACTGGTAATTCGTATTTTTTATAATTCTATTCTGTTTGACACGTGAAGTTTTGGTGTAACGTTCGATATGTTGATAATGATTCTATCTGTGTACATTTATATTTATGCTTATTCATTCGAATATGCGCGTCTCAATTTATTTTAATTTTAACTTTATTTAATACTGCTGAAGAAGACTAACAATAAGTAAGTCGAAGCGTTTAAAATATTATATGATTAAGCAAAAATAAAATTTATCGTAAAAAAATTACACATTATTTTGCTCGTTTTTTTTTAGAATGTAAACAATAATATTGATATTATAAATAGCAAGTCAATTACATGATGACATTTATGATAGTCAATCGTGGCTTGTAGTACCGGTTTCGCTTCTCTGATTATCTAGGACTTTAGATATAACAACTTCATTCACCTGAAGCTTACACTCACTAGATCCCGCGACACATACGATTATGCATTATGCATCCTGTCAGACTGATATCGACGAGTTAGACTATGGATCAGTAATTGCATTTCATAAGTTACACATTGCGGCCTCGACCTTTGAATAGCTTCGAGCGATTTGATCGTACGGGGGATTGTACAGGAGATTTACAACTATTTACAATAACATATCGCGATAAGTATTCATTACTTAATAGCCACTTCGTGATGCTTTCTCGATAGATTTATTACTTAATTAGATATTTTGTCGTATTACGTTATTATTATCGATCATTTATTATTATTATTATTATTATTATCGTCATTTTTTTTCTTTTATTAAGGCTACTATACGTACGAAAATCGTAGTCATAATCGTAAGGCCATAAACACATCAACCAATTTCATTCAGTTAAGAGTTCTAAAACGTAAAACCACAATTTTGACTATGATTGATCGAATTTTGTAATTTTTGTTGTTTTTGTTATCGTCCTTGTTATCGCTATTAGCTACATGATATATAGAGTGTGCGATCTATTGGTAAATGTTGATCTTCAAATATAACGTGAATCGTGTATAGAGCTGAGTGATTGAGTAGCGCACTGCCTTTAAAGTCAGACCTTGTCGGTTTAACGCGGTATTATACTACTTCCCTATTTAAGTAGAATAACTATATTATCTTTCGGCGAGGATAGGAAATCTATATTAATTACGATTTCAATTTACTACAATTTACTGCAATAATGAAAATTGTAATCACAATTAATTGCAACATATATGTAACAAAATATATGTAATTACAATATTCTTGAAAAAACTGAAGATACATTTTTTCTCTTCTGATTTTTTTATGCGTGGTTAATTAAAATGTTATATATATATACATACACACACATATATATATATATATATAACATTTATGTATAACATACATACATACATACATACATACATACATACATACATACATATATATATATATATATATATATATATATATATAACATTTATGTATAACATACATACATACATACATACATACATACATACATACATACATACATACATACATACATACATACATACATACATACATACATACATACATACATACATACATACATACATACATACATACATACATACATACATACATACATACATACATACATACATACATACATACATACATACATACATACATACATACATACATACATACATACATATATATATATATGTATGTCATACAGATTTGTAAACATAATTAATCTTTTATCGTTAACAAATCAAATAAATAATTTCATGTATAAAATATTACTGTTTAAAAATAATGAAAATTATTATATTTATTTACTGTATGAATTTATTGAGTTTTCCTGCAAGCTCCTATGCGTTTTTCCATAAAAATTTTTTTTTGTTAAAAATTTTTGTAACTTGGGTTCTAATCAAAATTTTTAGATCGTAACTAATATTGAGAGATAAAAAAAAGTGGCTTTTTTCGAAACTCTGATGGAGTATCTGGAAAAAAGATATAAAGGTAAATGAGATATAAAGGTGAAATGCTAAAAAATTCCTATCTTTTTACTGACAAATATTAAAATATAGTAAATAATTTTGTCTATTATTTTGAATATATTTAATATAATTACTATTTGAATGATTTGTAGTAAAAATTATGGATTCAAGAAGTTGGAAGAAAAGTAAAAGAGATTAAATTGTAAAAAATGTTTGTCATTCTTATATGCAATTTGATATTATTTCAATAAAAATTATAGTATTTCAATAAAAATTTTAAGATTATAGTTTATATTGTCATTTATCTTTATGATCCTTTTGAAAGGAGTAAAATAAAATTTTTTTTCCGTTTCTTGAGATTTTCAAGTGTTGAAACGTAAGTATGCGTGATACGACACAAATTTTCATATAGTATCGAAATCGCATTCAAGGAGTTAATGAAAAACGAGTCTCGTTGAATTCATGAAAAAGCATGTGTAACAAGACCACAAATATTTATTGTATGATATTAAAGTTTGAATCAATAAAAATCTTGATTTTATAAATTTTCTCAACTGGAGAAAGTCTAGCACGTAACGTCGCATTTTAAAGAACGACAAGGTTTTTTTCGATATGTGACACGTATAAGTTTCTTCTTTTTAATTAATTTATTTCATTATGATTTAATATTTAATAATAATGTATTGTTTATTTTTAAATTTTACATAACGATGTACATATTTTTTTTAAATTTAGAGATATGTTTAAGTCTGTCGTTGATTATCGCGTAGTCTAACCATCTTAAAAGAGAAAAGTGCATAAACGTTTAATGAATTGCCCTAGAAAAAATTTTTTACAGATGTATAATTATTCTATAATTTTCATACAATTTTATATATGATTTATATAAAATGTATATAATTATACATTTTATACAGGGTGTTCATTAATGGTTGTCCCCATGTTTTATCATAGAAGCACGCATTTGTCATTTCTAATATAATAATATGTTAGAAATACATATCCGTCGGTAAATTATGCTCCTATGGTAAAAAGTGGATACAATCATTAATGAACACTCTGTATATAATTGGATATAAAAATGTTTTTCCTAGATAAATGCTGCAAGTTGGTTCAAAAAATTTTCAAGAAATGAAAGAAGACAATTTTAAACAATGAAATATAATTCAATTCTCGACATTTTAACAATTTTTTAATAAACAAATTCTTACTGTTCTATTACTACAGTTTAATTACATATACGTTACATTGGCAGCGAATTAATATATTATGTAAAGCTGAAAGGGATGTGCTTTATTCAGCCATTTTAGCAGACGGCGGTTCTCTTTCACGGTTCGTCAACGCTGCTTTCACAAAATGAGAATTGAATAGGGAGAAAAACTCGATAACGAGTGGTCCACATCGCAAGGAGACAAAGCAACTATGCAAAGTGAAATGTCAAGAGCGCGATACGTCTCCTCTCGCCGCGAGGATTTTCTCAACCGTCGAGCTGTGGCGGCCACGAAGGGCGATTAACGACGCCAACCGCGTCGGAATGGTCTCCTCCAAGAACGTTTAGTGGGGATGAAACGCGTTTATCACCGTTCAGACACGGTTGCGAGAACAAGGGAGAAACGAAAGGACTCTCGCAAGTAATTTACGTAACGTGTGTCGCGATAGCTCGTTTGACACCTGCCGATACTTAACAATGAAAGATTCACAAAGGCCGGCGCGCGGTAACTCCTCGGAACTTCACCCCGCCGCGATACAAAGCGCATTGTGCTCGACGCTCTCGATCATTGATAGTGTTTTCAATTTTTCTTGAACAATCGTTCTCTCGCGTGCTCTATTCATCGTGGCCGTCATTCGTACGCGTGAATTATTTATGCGACACATTATTGCGCCGAGGGAAAATATATTCTTGTTGAACAGAATTTTATATATCTACCTATATTTATGTATAATTCAAATGAAAAATCGTTTGCGAGACTCTAAACAAGAGAAACGTAATGCGGAAAGACAGAGATGAAGAGGAAAGAGCTTAATGAAGAAAGAATGTTGCAAAATGTAACAGAAAAATCGAGTATGGCAAGGAACGTTCCATTACATCAACGCAAACTTGCCGCATAGACGTAAGAAAAAGATTTACGACGAGGTAACTGAGAAATTGCAGAGGAGGCGATAGAACAAACACGTAGCTGATAATGAATATTGATATAGAAGCTACTTTTGTCGAAGGGGTAACCACTTTATGTAATCGTGGGACAGTGTCCCCGAAATCATTATGAAATCTTTACGAAATCATTTGTAATCAGATGAAATCATATGAAATCATTATGAAATTCTTATGAAATTCTCGTGTAATCATTTTGCAATCAGATGTAATCATGAAATCAGAAATCATAATGAAATCATATGAAATCACTAGAAATCACAATGAAATGTGACACATATGTAATCAGCAGAAATCATTTTGGATTTTTGTGTAATCAATGGAAATTATGCGTAATCATTATGAAAATAATTATGAAATCAGTGTGAGCTTTTAGCTTTTGTAATCAATTTTTGTCATTTCTAAAAAAAAAGTCATCAAAAATTTTTATGACGGTTTTTTTAAGAAGATTTTTTTACCAACTGTTATAAACTTCAATAAAATCTTAAAGTCAGCAATCGAGTGCATATCTATTTTCTATGTGGTTATGCCTCAATTTAATTTTACTTGAGAGAAGTTAACAATCAGTAATAATGGTTTTAATCAAATAAAATCGCAACAAATTTTTAATCACAACAAATCTGATAATTACATATGCAATCACGAAAAATCATTATGTAATCAGATGAAATCATAATCGGATGAAATCATATGAAATCATGTAATCCTGAGACAACATTTTAACTAGTGGTTACCCCCTTGATTTTTCTAGTCTCGATCTATTAAATAAGGTAGATCGAGGTCAGTCAGATTAATTTTCCTTCAAAGATAAAAAATATTAAAAAACTAATTTTGTCATTAAATTTTAATATCAATTCTTTAACTTTACATTTTTGACTTGAGTTTTGTATAATAAAATAATACGTGTACGTGGAATTCCTTATTGAAAAAAATCAAGAAAAGGAAATTGTTCGATTCCCTCCAACATTAGGGGCGAAGCGGATCATCAGTTTAAGAGAAATAAATTCTAAAAGAAATGAAAATGAATTAATAAACTTTTTAAAAAAGCTATTAAGTCTTTTCGTTACAAACTCACAAAATTTATCGAAATTAGGATCGTGATTTTTATATGAGAGGCAAAATTTCTTTGCACATTCAGAATCTCTGCGCTTGTATCATTAACCAATACTAAATTACACGCAATGTAGAATTGTTATCTATTATTTCCGCTACAAAGTAAACGTACGGAATTAATAGCTAGCATGATAAAACAGATCATATAAAATAAAAAAAACTAATCACAACTGCCATTGTTTTTAAACTTATAGTCATTCGATTCGCCTCGGTCTACCCTAATAAGTAAATCATTGAGATAAAACCGAACTTAGAGGACATACAATTCTCGTATAAGTCTTCTTTCTAACAAGGAACACAACTCTTCGATTCGATTCAATTCTGAAATATGTTGCAGTGAGAAAATATTTATTAAAATAAAATGTACTTCTTTGAATGAATTTTTTCTTAAGTAAAAGAAACATTTGTTAGATTTAAGAAAATACTTATGCATTTTTAAAGTAATATTTTTTTAAATATATATAAAGATTTGTTTTTTATTTGAGTTTTTCTTTTATTTAAAAAGTATCTCTTTGATTTGAAATGTTCTAACGTCAAAAATAAAGACTTTTTTTGTAAAAGAAAAAAATGGATTTTTTTAAATACAAAAATTGAGGTAAAATAAAAATTTGTTTCAATAGTAATTAAGCTAGGGCTAATAGGAGTACTACGGCGTATTTATTTGTTTCATAAAGATCTAAATAAATTGTTTTGTAAATGTAAGTAAATTATTTATTTGCAGTGAAAAATTATCTCTTTGTTTTAAATAACGAGTTCTTTTATTCGACCAACTAAAGCTTTGTAATATATGAGATTGACCGAGCAATACGCGGTATTGTCGATGAACGCGGCGAAGTTTTATTTCTTCTAATTAAAAAACCACACAGAATAAAAGGCACAGCCTTCTCAATCACGTTTTTATAAAGTAATGATGAAATAATATTTTAAATATGATTCAGAACCAAAATTTGATTATGAAATAAAAACAAAATGTTTTAACATTACAGTACATTAAATATTATACTACAAATGTCTGTGTTTAACAATTTATAATTATTCCAAGTATTCTTATTTAAGTATTTTAGACATCGTGTTGATCTGAAAGAGTGTTAAAAATATTCAGATTTTTTGAATATTATTTTTAAAATTTAAATACGTTAATTATTCAATCCCGGACATTGTTCTTTTTAATTTAATAAAAAAAATTTTTCAAGGTTTTTAAATAAATTAAAAATTTTAAAGCTAAAATAATGTAAATTAAAATCAATTTAGTTAGGAATACATGTTTTAAAGAATGTAAATTTTTTTAATAAATAATTCTTTTAATATGTTAAACACAAAAATATAAGACATATTTTTTTATATTAGTTCAATTTGAAATTAAGGAATATAGTTTTATTTAGAAAATAAGTTTTACCTTTACAGTTATGGGGACTAAATGTATTTCGAAAAATCTAAGTACACAGTTATAAATTACACACAAAACTAAAATTACATAAAATTTTTCTCTAAAATAAATTTGTTTGCCTGTATATCTTACCATTCGATAATTTAAATTAAACATAAGCCTTTGATACGTTATCTCACTTCTCAAATTTCAAATTAGGTCGATATAAAAAAAAATACGCGTCTCGTAGATTGTGTCTAACAACATATTTCAAGGCAAATCGAATTGGTTTTGAACAATTGTGATTGGTCTCTTGTAAGAACAATAATATAATTCTTCAGAGATAAAAGGAAATTTTATATAAATGTGTTATGTGAGACAATTATATTGTATCGCATTTTATTGTAGCGTATGTGAATTTTTACGATCTCGCGTAGGAAAAATAACAAAGACCGAGAGATTATAAGAGAACGGAACTTTAGCACACCCGAAATAGGCCACGAGCGAAAGTTTAGGACGGGATAAAAATGTAGGGCTCTCAGTGCCCCAATCTTGTGGAATGAGAGGGTAAAGTCGAAGAGGAAGTGGCGAATCGGCAGGAGCAAGGAAGAAAAGACTATCGCATGTGGGCGAGGGCGAGAGTGCGGGCGAGGGCGAGGGTGCGGGTGCGGGTGCATGGACCTGCGCGCGAGCGACCGCCTGGAATTCGCAGCATTGGCTGCGCGAGGGCGCGTGGTGGATCGAGGGTGTCAGTCACAGACCATCTGCTCAACGACGAGTACGTAAGTCCGCAGTACGCACGACAATCGCTATCGTCTATGAATGGGATGACTCGCTGCAATCGCGCGTTTCGTTCGTGCTTCGCGACGCAACGCGATGCGACGCGCCTTCGATCTTACGTGGCCGATATGCGGCGCGACGACGACGACGACGACGACGACGGTGGTTTTCGCTTCCGCGACCAGACCGCGGCCGCGGAGTTCGCCAAGTCCGCCGCCGGCGGTTTCTGTGATTTCCTCAAAAATGGCGGGTACCGAGTACCATCGGCGGCGTCGGCAGCCCCGTCGGCCCGCGTCGAGGACGATCGCGGGGGATCGCGGATTGCGAGTGTCCTTACGTTGGTCGTCGCCGTCGACGACCGGCAACTCGTTTCCGCCGGACGAGCCGATCGCGTACCTCCGACCAGTGGCCAGTGAGTTGTTTCACGAAGAGAGCACGGTGTCCCCCCGTTCCTGTCTTTCCTTCTGACTACTCTCTCCTCTTTATCACGCTTGCCCTGTTATGTGTATCTTTTCATTCTAATTGTTATCACTGGGAATGATGTTTTTAATAAGGGATAGATCGTTCTCCTATAAGACTCTTATACGGGATTCACTGACCTCGATACTACTTTTTTCCACCGATCTGACAATGAGTATTACATATTGCTCGCAACTCTTCTTTATATTTTTTCCAACTGTTTTCTCGGTGTAAGATTTTTTTTTTTTTTATATAATGTTTGATAATTTAGGCAACTAAAATGTATCTTCTTCTTCTTCAAGAGACCTTCTATTATTAAATACACATTTCAAAGTTTTTATATTGTAAAAATTAACTCGATGCTTATGATAATGTAAATGTGTTTAAAATTGCATTCTGCAATTCTGTGTTCATCTGTTTCAAGAAATTCGACTGCTGTTGGAGAATATCAAATTTTGTGATGGAAATATTTCATTAAAATTAAGAGACAGTTTAGAGTCGTTAGACGAACATTAGACGACGTTAGACGATATTTATCATTAAATACGATGCTTTAGAGTTTAGGACATAAACGAACGAGATACGGCCGCAAAATTTGTATCCATACGATGCACCGTGGAATAATAGTTGACTCATAAAATAAACGCGAGCTCGGTTTGACATTTCACGGGGGACACTTAAGAGAGATACTCAGTATTCGTGATTCTCATATAATATAAAGGTACAGTTATCTGTGAAATTTACATTTTTACGAAATGGATCTGTTCTCTAATAAATTATTTTTCGGTATTTTTCACGAAGATTACGGACGTGTATTGACAGATATGTTGACAAGTGAATTTACTTTTATACGTTATTTGCTATATTTATCGAAATTCTGTAAACTTGTAAAGTAGACAAAAATGATAGGTTTTTTTCTTGGCGACCGAGCATGTTTAACAAGTAAAATCAGCCCTTGAAAATCGACTAAATTTTTGTTTTTTAGTTAGAAAATATTAATTTTTATTTTAAAATCGAAATAAAGTCTACATAATTTGTACATTTGTGAAATTATGCTATCATGTTTCAGAAGTTGTAGTCGAAAAATGAAAATATGTAGCCGATTTTTGAAAGCTGATTTTACTCCTTAAACATGTTTGCCGATAAAAATACGTGTCTTTTGACTGCTATACAAGTGTACTGAGTTTCAATATTTATTATTCGGCGAGTAACACAAAGATATGTTTATTTGTGAGCATAAAATACTTAATAAATAGTATTTTCTAATAAAACCTTCTTTGTATTATGTTATCTTTTTTCTACTTATTTAGCTATGATTTTGATGAAATAATTTGCATGTCGTTTAGATAATTAATAAATTGCCATCACGATCTAATCGTGCATATCAAATAATTACGCGTGTAATAATTTAATAAAAACCATTTAAGATTGAGTTCGTTATTATTTTGAACACAATTGATAGAACTGTTTGCACACGATACTTCGAATGCACGGAAGGGAGATTGGGGTGTAAGAGAAACCGGAGTAAGTTGTAACATTTATATAAAAAAATGTTATGAACAAAATGAAAGCGCAAAAAAAAGGATAGAAATTTGTAATGACTGCCGTATAACAAATTTCTATATTTTAATACTTTTATATCTTGTTCATACCATTTTTTTATGTGGCTGTGACAACTTATCAGTATTATTTTTAATCTCACTCTTCCCCATTTTAAATAAGATTGTGTAATTTTTTCCGAGAAGGAAACACATGCTTCATTATCGTTTCAATCCATGGTACGTGACGCTTGATTTTTGCCGGAAATATCATTAATGTAATTTTTTCGAAATGAGCTTTGAGGATTTTAACGAGCGAAAGTTTTGATTTTACAAAATATCTAGTTTTTTTGCTCATTCAAGTGTAATGACGATAAATTGGAACGTTTTCCACCGTGTTACGTGAAACCGCAAAAATTAGAAGCTACATTACCGTAATGAGGACTTGGCTATATTGCGAGTACTTGCAAACATCGTTGTTTAAGTAAAAACTATGGCTTCAAGGTTAACGCGAAATATAAACTAACATTACAATTTTTATGTTGCTAAAGATTAAATGGAATTAAATTGCATGCACGTTACATATAGTGAAATGTTAATTAACTAAATTATATACGATTATATCTCGCTTGAAAATTTCAGGGGAATCGCGTGAACAACTAATGAAAAGTCTACGAATTATTATTTGTTGCTCGGTCAGTAAATTCCAGCAATTCTCACGAGATGAATTCAATTTCATGTAAAATATGTCTAGTTAATTTGAGTGAAATAATAATTGACAATATGACGTGAATTAAGATTTAATATTTTAATTATAAGAGAAAGTCATCAATACTGGCACACTGCTTTGTTTTTGAGTAATATTTTTTTAAAATAAAAGCTAACAAGCTAACAATAAAACTTTAAAAACGTGAATATAAACTGTCTTCTAACAGACTGTGTAGCAGTTTTTATAATATTATTTTGTATTTTGTAATAGAAGTTGATCCTAAAACTGGCACAGTAAGTTATTATAGCAGAATTCAGGCGCGGTCTCGTAAAGAAGAAATTAACTATATAATAAATTGATAAATTAAGTAAGAAAATATATATTTACGTATTAAATACAACAATTATTTATCAAATTAAAATTTATTAGTATATATATAAATTTGTCTCGTGCAACGCTATTTTTCCCATTTTAAAGTATTAAAAAAACTGTGAAAAAATTGATGAAACATTTGTCAATATTGTAGTTGAAGATTTCGTAGTCATTATTTATTTTCGAAGAGGTGTACCAGTTTATGCTGCACAGCGATTTTATGTTCCAAACCGCATTACGTAGAAAATATGAAAGAGAAAATGTAAACAGAACTGTTTTAGGAATCTATAAATATATAAAATGATTTAATATCATCAATAATATACTTGCTATTGTTTAAACTATGCAGTTTGCAAAAGAGAATCGTGCAAATTTTATTGTCGTTTTCCAAAAATTCGTTTTTACGTAGAAAAAAAGCTATGAATATATGAACTATAGGGTTTTATTTCTTTAATTAGTTTAATTATCTAAGCAGATCATATTCTTTTCAGTCTAAATACACTGTAATGTTTAGTTTTCGAGAAATAAGAGGATGCCACTTTAAAAAGTTATGCCAGTATTTGTGACTTTCTTCTATTTTTTGTCCGTACAAGTATAAAATAAGTATGTGAATTAATAACAAAAGAGATATATTGAAACACATATTACTATTATTATTAACTAAACTGATATTAACTAATAAAGAGAAAGTTTTTGTGAAAACATATATTTTAAGTGTATAAATGTTTATAATATAAATTATATTACATTTATTGAAATATACATTACTATTATTAACTAAACTATTAATTAATAAAGAAAAAGTTTTTGTGAAAACATTATATATCTTAAGTGTATAAATTTTTATAATATAAATTATATTACATTATTAATATCAAAGTTTAAAATATTGATAATATTTAGCAGACACTTTTAAAAAGCGTTTCCGCCTTTTATAATTTCCTTTATTATTACAAATATCTAGTAATTATACATTTTATTAAGCAAAAAGTTATTTATATCTCATTTATATATTTAAATGATTATGAAATATTCACGTATGTTATATCATTCTATCTTTTTATTGTAATTTCAAATTTTGTTCGTCGATTCGTTTAGCCAATAACAATAGTTCATAGTCGAGCTTTATTAACCGAGATTTTTGTTGTTCGGTATTGATGAGCGGTTTACAAGCGATTGATCGCCCTTTTGTGCTTCTCTCGGTTCATTGATGTTGAGATTTCATAGTCTTTTTCCTTTTTTAAATTGATGTATCGTTTTTTTGCCTGTATCTCGATAACAAATGATATCGTCCTCGTGTATTGCCGCGGAAATAATTCGCGTTCTTGATGTGAATGCGATAATACGAATTTCAATTCAATTAATCAACGCGCGATACTCGACGTCTCGCCGCAGTGAATGATAAATTTCACGTTGTTCGTTTTCCATCTATCGTGCGAATAAATGGTGAAATAATGACCGAGAAAAGAAACGCGCTTTGACAGACGTCGTCGGTTCACAAAGCGGCAATGCAAAATAAATGCATGGCATTTCTACGGTATGCTTTTCAGCGGGTTAACTGGAGCGACAAATAGCAAAATTCTGTATCCGCGATATTCAAGCTCGCATTTTCATTTAATATTCGATCGATCTGGCAAACATTTGTACGTATTCGTAGAAAACTTATCAGTGTTTTCCACGTGCCTGCCGCGGGAAGAAAGATATCGCAAGAATTGGCCCGAAGAGATACCTAGAATGTTCGTTTCTAACGACGCTCGCGTTATCTCCGATCTTCCAAATTTAACAAAAATCAATAATAGCCGTAGGAAAAATGACATTCTGACTTACGACGTGCGATTTATATGACTTGCGACTTCTGACTTGTATCAATTCGCTGCAATTTTTAGATATTAGATATCAGATAGCATATCGTTTTTCATAGTGCTGCATCTGTAATAACATTCATAGGTGCTATGCGCGCAGCGTAACGTAAGCGTATTTATTAAATTTGAATAGACCGTGCGTCGCCGAGATCAAAAATTGGATTGCCGAATAAAAGAACTTGATGTTACACGGTTGGAAAATTTGTGAGACGTGATGAATATTATCTAGGGCAATGGTACTGGGCAATCTAGCGGGGCACTGCAATTCGTAATCGCGATCGTGAACGGTCAATGGCAGAAACGTTTTGCGGGACGGCCAACTCTCGTGCAGTTCGATATCGTAAGTAGGACGTGAACCTGGATAATTGTGCGCGCGCACTTACGTACGCGCATATGTATGCACAATTCCAGTTTTTCATCTGTATGTAAATATTCTCTAGTGCCGCGGGACTTTGTCGGCGAGCGAGATGTTGCTGATCGCGATGTTGAACTGCGATCGGCGACGTGTCACGCGTCGCCAAACGTGTCCGAGAATTATGATGGGCGTACCCGTTTCTTTATGGAATATTATTGGCAACAGGTATAAATTTGGTGGACTCTCTCTCTCTCTCTCTCGCTCTCTTTTTTCGACTTGTGTGTGCTACCTGGCCCCCGTAAAAAGTCGTTTCGTACGAGATAGGCTGCAATATGTATTAATACTGTACGATAGCTTTAACTATCGTTGGAAATCTTCCACCTTTTAAATCTTGTTCCGATAATTCGCGTTGGTTCCTTGAATTTGTGGACAAATTAAATTACGTTCGGTGGTGAATATCGTAGTATCATATTGTGATATGTTTATGATATGTACATCGAGTTACAAAGTAATTATTTCTCGATTGATTTATTTTAATCAAAGTCGAATTGTAAGGCAAATTTGGCTTTATCATAAGTAATGTGCTGCAAAGTTCTGTTTGGTTCGCGATTTAAAATAAAAAAAATGTTTTGCACGGTCTCTTTCAAGACTCTGACTTAGTGACATGGAAAGGTACAGATCTCTTAAAAAAAATGCATCAAACGTGATATCGCAACGTCGAAAGTCCAAGAGGGCGTGGAGGAGGGGGGAGAAGGCAAGGACAGAGTTTCGCGATGCAGTCTGTGGGGAGGGGGGGTGGAAGGGGGGAGGGAGAATTTAGGTACAGAGGTCGGAGGTCAGAGATCGGAGGTCGGAGGACGCGGAATGATGGTCGGAGGACGCCGGGGACCGAGGAGGGTAGAAGGGGGCTGCAGCCTGGGAATGATCAATACTACTCGTACACCAAGTTCCCACGAGAGTAGCGAAGATAGGTCGAGGAGCACGAGGAATTGAACGTTTTCGATTTGCAAGAGCGACGAGAATCTCGTTCGTTGGTGAGGAGAGGGAGGGGGAAGGGGGCAGAGGAACGTATAAAATGATTTCCTGTCTATTGATGCTTAGCATCGGTAACGCGCTACACGTCTCAATTTCTCTCGTCCCTCTCGGCGGGATTTCTCCCTGGCTTTATGGGATAACAGTGGAAATGTCATTCGGAAAAGTTTACGCAACTTGGCGTATCGCGGCTATGGCACGGAGATTCGGTTACGTTTGAAATTCGTATTTCCGCGAATCCGCGTGCGTCCGTACGCGAATACGCAATTTCAGCGTTTTGTTACACGCTTAGCTCCCTCGGGATTATTTCTGGATATATCTGACAACGGCCACTCGTTCCACTACCTTTATACAAGCGAAGCAATAAACTTCATTTTATAAATTGGATTAGCTTCGAAATTTCGTTATCTCGATTTCCAACCAAATTGAAAAAAAAAGAAAAAAGAAAAAAATTATCGTTTTCATCGATATCATGTGCAACGCAAATTTTGTTTCATGCCAAATGGCGCATTTATTAGTGATAACTTGCAGGCACGGATTTAATGAGACGTCATTATTCGTTAAAATTTGTAAGAGTAAATATTCCAGTAACTTCGCGCTTCAAACGCAAGATCGGCGAACAGAGTTTCAAGGACGTGAACTGAGGAAGTTGGAGAAACAAAAAAAAAGAAAAAAACAAAATCTCCCTTTCAGTTTATCCCAAATGAAATTTGCTTCGACAAAAATATAATTTTAAATCTAGTTGCGCCCTTAAAATAGTTACACTGACAGTTTTAAAGTTCCGTAGAAAAGATCGACTTTAAATTCAAAGAACGTACCATTAAGCGGGGGGAGTTTGTGAATTTGGGACGCTTTGTAGCTCAAATCCATTTCTTGAATATGCAAATACACTTCTGCATGGACGGGAGATTAGATTACTGTTTCGTGAATTATTCTTACAGCGCAAAGAAAGAGAAAAAAATTATCGTTCTTCTCCCGAGGAAAGAATATTTAAAAGTTTGCTTCTCCGAGTTCTCTCCTCTTTGAAAAGCCGTCCGTGTCAGGCGTAGCGAAATGCTCTTAACTGATGTCAGTCCGGCGGATCCGGCTTGTCACGGATCAACAACGGACGGCACGACGAAGATCGGAGCATCGCTGCATCGCGCGGCGGACGCGTGTCGCTCTCGCGCGAAATGCATGTTGCCGGCGGCGGCGGTGGCACGACGTCGTGCCGTCCGATAACCCTGAAATATTAACGACACGAGGTGCACGTGGGTTCTCAAGGTTCTCTCTCTCTCTCGCACTCTCCCCTCTAGACGGATAGAGAAACGCATGGCTGCGAGCGGAGCGACGACGGTGACAGTGAAACGCGAGCAGCCAAGCGGAGTAACCGATTTCATGATACGTTGCATTATCGTGTCGTATGAGCGTGGAATTTCGCGGCATGCATCGTCACGCGAGTTTCGCGAGTTTCGCGAGAATGTTGGGAATGATACGTGGTTCGCGGGATATTCGATTCGACGAGGATTTGTCGCGCGTTTTGGTTGAGGACGCGGGTCCTCTTCGCAAAGAGAAAAAATCGAGGGGGTGAGGGGGTAACTAGGTGAAATGTCCCACAGATTACACGATTTGATTTGACTCCATATGATTTCGTCTGATTGCACAATGATTTTTCGTGATTGCGTATGCAGTTATCAGAGTTCTTGTGATTAAAAATGATTTTATTGGATTAGAAGCATCATTCTTAATTGCTAATTTCTTTTAAATAAAATCCAATTGAGGGGTAACTGCTAAAAAAATAGGCATACACCTGACTGCTGGCGTCAAGACTTTATTGGTGATCTCTGATAACTGATTTTGACCCAAGATTGGTAGAAAGCCAAAAGTATCGATTTTATCAAATTTCATGACAATCGTATATAATTTTATCATAAATTTCATGATGCTTACCCATGGTTTCCAATGATTACACAGAAATCCAAAATTATGTCTGCTAATTACATATGATTTCTGATAATTTTACCTAACTTTATGATTACATCCAATTGCAGAATGATTACATGAGAATTTCGTAAAGATTTTGTAATGATTTTGGAAACACTGTTCTACGATTACATCAAGTGGTTACCCCCTCGGACAAAATTACATACAAAGTGATGAATCGGACACAAGGGATTACAGACTCATGAGATGATAAGTCAAGCACCGATCATTGAAATTAATTTGAAATCAATTTGCAATCAGAAATCAGTTGAAATTACTTTGACATCAAGACTGCGTTCCGATGTACAATGACAGCACCAAAAATCTATAATTCACGTTACGTATATAGATTTTTACTAGCAGACTTTTGAAACGCAGCCCAAATCTTTAAGAAATCAAATTGAAATAACGGAATTAAACACGTAATTAATCACTTGAAATCACTTTAAAATCACGTTGAAATCGCAAGAAATTACAAGAAATCTAAAAACAGTCAAGCACCTCATTCATCAGTGCAGAGTGAGTAACCCCTTGATTGTGCAGTTGTTGAAATTTAAACGATTTATTATATAATGAGAGAAGGAACCAAATTAAACAGTCCTCTACAAAAGAAACTCTACACCTCGTTATTATTATTTTTTTTTTGTAAAACACAGTACAAAAAGAATATCTTTATAACTTGTAAAACTAAACATTACAAAAGAAACAAAATTTAGTTGATTGCATGGCTCGGTGCCATATATATTGTATATTGAGAAGACGCCCCGACATGTCCGTAAATGCAATTTAACTGGAATTCTTTGAAAGTATAGTTATAGTCACCCTAGAGAGCTATCAATATTTTTCTTACATTAACACTACTTTGGATAAAAATTTATTCGTAAAATTAAAAATTTCTTAACCACTTTTTTTCTACTTTTTAGATTACAAGAATAATTAAATAACTGAACTATTACTATTTTAATAAAAAAACAAAATTTTATTAAACGTTATTTTATCAGTTATCCAAATTTTAGTAACAAAAACTATTTTGAACTTGAATTAGCATTTGAAAATGCCCACTTTAAAGTAATATTCAAAGATTAATGTTATTAAAGTTATATTTAACAATTTTTTTTTCAATTAATATAATTCAAAAGCGTCTCAATTATTATGCTTTCGGTGTAATGTTTCGAAAATATATATCATCGATTTATATATAAATAGATAAGTAATACAATGTCTTCTACGTCATATTATATATTATTTATTTGTATTATATAGAGAAAGGTTGTCGATACCAACTACTATTTCATTTTTTAATTATATTTCTTAAATAAAAACTAAAAATAAAACTTTGGAAACATAAATACAAACTAGAAAGTGTTTTCTATTAATATTAGATGATATCAACAGTTTTTATAATATTGTTTCAAATTTTGTAGTAATTAAATTTTTTATTAAATAAGCAAGTGAGCCCTGAAATCAACATGATAGACATATTTACAAGTTCATGTATGTGATGAGAATTCCTAGGATTCCTAGAATTTCATTTCGGTGTAAAACATTTTTCGTCAATTTATATAAATACCTAATGCTATTCCGTAACATATAGCGCGATAATATGTATACAAAAATTATTATTATTATTATTTTACAGTCTGTCTTATAAAAAGATGTCAGTTTACGTTTAACTCCGATTTTATGTTTAAAATTACATTATGAGAAAATTAAAAGAGAGAAAAATATAACTAAAACACATATAAAATAATCTAATATTATTAACAATATACATGTTATTATTTAACTGTACTTTACAAAAGAAAATCATGCAAATTTTATTCTTACTTTTAAAAAAATTTGTTTTCAGCAAACTTTGTATTGAAAAAAGCCACGAATGTATGAATTATGGCTTTTCACTTTTTTAATTATCAAAACAGGTTATTTTTATTAGTAATAATAATGTGTGATATTTAGTTTTCAAGAAATAAGGAAGCGTCATTTTTATGAAACTTACATCGGTATAGGTGATTTTTGTTATATATGTGTATATATTATTTATTTCTAATTTGTAAATTCATATATATTTGTTCGCCACTTTGTAAATTTATATACATTTATTTCTATAAATTCACGTATTGTACATCACTTGTAACCGCGTCATAAAAATAACGAGCTTTTCTCTTCAGTCAAGAGGTCATGCTCGATCAGCAAATCGAAAAATATGTGATTTGTGGGAATGTGATTTAAAAAAATAAAAACTATAAACATGTCAAAACCTAAAAATCAATTTTTTCTGGAGTTTCTGACTGTATGATCTCTTAATTCATTTAATTTAATTTATTTTTATTATAAAATAATAGCGATTCAATTTTAGTAACTTTTTGAATGACATCCTGTATATTTTAAAACTTTTTTAAAAAATATGATCCTACATGTGGAAGAGTATATTTTTATACTCGAATTGAATGCAACTTTTTTTACTAAAAAATATTAATAAACAAAAAGGTTCGCCATTTTTCCGGAAGTTCTTTTAAAAATTTAGTTTTGCGGTCACTGCTACTCTGATCTAAATCATTTGAAAGACAAAAATTCGAAAAGATTTATTTAATATTAATCTAATCCTTGAATAATTTTTCAAAATGGTGAACGTTAAAGTTCTAATTTTTGATGAAAGTACAGCTTGTTTTTTTTTTCAATAAAAAAAAATGTATCGAAAAAATCTTTTGTCCAAGGACCAGTTTTTTATATCTAAAAGAAACGTGCAATGTTTGAAATAAATCGATACAATGGTTTTCGAAATATCTTGGTCATCCATTTTGAAAATGTGGTTTTGAGAAAGACGCGTTAAAAATTTCATGTATAAAATGTTTATTTTTTAACTTGCATAGAGTCATCTATTCTAGGCCCGTGTAATAAATTTTTTTAAGAGGTTTGTGTAGCCCCCGAAACATCAATTTAGTGCTGCCGACGATATATTCTTTTATTCCCGGGCGCAGCTGCCGCACTATATCTGCTTCTTCCTAACGGTCAAGCGGAGCGTGCTTTGAACGCTTACAACTCCGTCAATTTTAATCGGATTAACTCGAAATTTTTAGGGGATAGTCTCCAAATGGTGTACTCACAGAACATGTGAAAATCCAAAAATTGATATTTTTCTGAAATTTCCGACCAAGTATGATCCCTTCGTTCATTTGATTTTATTTTCCTTACGTTCTAAAATAATAGCGATTCAGTTTTAGTAACTTTTCCAATGTCATCCCGTGTATTTTATAATTTATATCTATATTATTTCTGTTGAAACAAATTCCATTTGAACTGTACTGAACAAGAGATTTCTCGTTCTCCAACTTCTTCGATCTACATCCCCCGAACTTCGTCCGCCAATTTCGCGTTTGAAAATAAGTTACCGAGATACTTAGTCTTAACAATTTATTAAGAAACGAATAACGAAGTTGAAAAGTGTTTCACTTTACTGTCTGTATTTATCGTGCTACATCAAGGCCATCAATGAAGCTTTGCTCCTCATCTTATTCTTCCTAATGACTACTCGATTGACCTATAAAAGAATCTTATTTCGTTTTCAAACGTACCTGTGCATCCTGAATTCTTGTTCCGACAACATTTATGCTGCAAGCCAATGTCAACTAGACAGTTTAATTGCCAAGAGTTATCCATCTTATTTTTATTTTCATGCCAAAAACATGAATCCCATTTAACCACTATCCATCGATCTCTCGGCTTCCGGTCGGCTCCTCCTTGGGAAACGAGTCGCTGCTAACGCGATTGTGCGAGTCTCGCGTGTAGAATGTAGACCGCGCGCGCGAAAGCGGAGTAGGCCACGGACCATGCACCCTCTCCTTTATCTCTCTCTCTTTCTAGATCGACGATCGCAATTAGGATAATCATCGGCTGATCGACGCAAGACGCGGCCGTAATCGTGCGAAATCGCCGAATCGCCGCATTCTCGCGAGCCGAGTGCCGAAGCGAGTCGGACGGAAAACGCGGAAACGGGAACACGGCAGTGTCAATCCGGGGGCGCGTAACCACCACGTCACGGCGGGGCAAATGTTCCCGACGAGCTTCCGCGAGATTCCGCCGCCGAGCAGCACACCCGAGAGATATCGCCGTCGTCGCCGGCATCAGGAGTACGACGCTGCTGGCATTACCGCCAGCACCCGCGCCGGTGCGTTTTCGGTACTGCCGATCGGGCCGTCGCGATGAAGTGAGGAGGAGCGCCGGCTCAGGGCTCGTTGGCTCGTACGACGATGATGCTGCAGCTCGCAACCGGCCGTTGGCGGTGCCCGCGTCATCCGAGCGCTTAAAACGTAATCGATAGTGTTCGGCGCGCGTTTTGTCGCGTGTCCCCTCGCGAGTCAGCGCCGATCTGAACGCCGAACCGATCTCGCCCTCCTCGTTCGAACGTGAAGACGCCGGAAGCGGGGGCTCCGTTATCTGCGGGAGAGAATAGAGATACGTTGAAAAGGGAGTAGATCGGGGTCGGGAGACAAGGTTTGCGACGGCAGCTCGGGGGGGGGGAATGGAAGCGATTACGGCGATGACGATACGACGAGGCGGTAGTTAAACGATAACGATAAGGGCATCGCGATATAGAACGAATATTGTGATTACGACGCGACGTTGTAGCGTTGGTAGCCTTCGCATAAATTACCGTACGTATATATACACACGGGTAAATGCATACGAGCGCACAAGAGTACAGGCGAAACGAGCAAATACATTTCAATATTGTGATACGCATACGTAATTATAAGCGCACGCACGCGAGCCTGCCGATCGACAAGCAATAAGAGCAATAAGAAGATTATTATCGCTGTCGAATCGCGGTGATTCCTGTCACACTGTGTTCGAAAGGGCTCGTTTAAGGATCGCTAGGCCGATCGGCGAGTTTACGCTTTATTTCACCGTCGGAAAAGAGTGCGCCAGGCGAGACAAGATGGCATTCGCCGCGGCGAGGATGATCCTCAAGGACAAGCGCAGGAAACCTAGCAAAGAGGACTTCGCACCGCGAAATAGAAGCAAGGTAAAAATCGCATACGATTTACGATAGCATCGGACTGACTCTGTTTCATCGTTCATGTGTGTCGCGCGATTTGCGCTCGAAGTGAGCGGCTTTCAGGGAAGTCCGCGCAGCGAATCCTATTTTGAGTAGGGTAATTTCGCTATTTACGCCGCGCAGTAGTTAGAAGAAAAGGTAATTTGCTAATTGCTCGCGTGGTCGCGAGTAAATTACCTTTTATTTTTTAGTTGTACGCTGTAAAAAAATTTTCTCAAAATCGCTCGCTACAATAGGTGTAAAGTTACTAAATAGTTGTGAATTTCCACGCATTTGTAAATTTGCAATATACAGGGGTAAGATTAATTTTGTAATTTGTAATTAAGCAGATTGCAGAAGTAAATTTACATGTATGGAAAGTTATAGTCAATTCGTTTTACAATTGTATTATACATTCACATATTGTCTCTTTATCATACATGTTGTAAACAATAGAATGACTACTTACTGCAGCGCGGAATAGATGCTCCATGGGCAGAGTTTTCACGCAAGCCCAGTGAACGTTAATCGCATTATATTTTACAACGATATATGGAATATTGTTGTATTACGTTATAAAAATTTAGATAAACATATAATATTTAAATATTCTGTTATATACGTAATTTTCCATATATAAAATAAGATATTTACTCCTAAAAGCAAATCTACATTTTTGTGGAATTACATAATTTTTATGAAATTATATGATTTTATATATATATAAAATTATATAATTTTATAAAAATTATATAATTTCACAAAAAACGGGACTATTCGTGTAATTTTTACATCTATTATATGTAAATTTACTGAATTTTTTTACATTGTAGGTTTTTACGTTATATTGTGTTGTGATTTCGGTTTTTTACTGTTAATATTAACAAAATCATCGTGAATTGAATCAATTGATCACTGTTGTGAGTAGCACAGCGATGTATCACAATTTACGTAAAATGACTATCTCTGCAGAGAATATAAAAGACTTATTATTAGCGGTTATTTCGTGATAAGTGTAAAAGGATAATAAAAGATGAAGATTTATTTCATTGTTCCACTCATAAATGGTCGTATATCCTATCTTTTTTGATATACGACAAAAATATAAGGGTTTTTGAAAGTTTTTTTTTCAAATATACGAAAATAAATTATAGTAGTAGACAGTACAAAATTTTTAATGATATTATTTATATTTATTGATATTTATTATATATATATATATATATAAATAATATCATTAAAAATTTTGTACTGTCTACTACTATAATTTATTTTATATATATATATATATATATATATATAGTAAATAGTGCTTGATAAATTGAATTTTTGATAGGTGCGTATCTATCGGAATTACTTTATATCATATAAATGTCTCAGTGACCGAACATGTTCCTATATTTGGATACGCAGTAACTTATTATTATTAATCTTAAATGAACTTTTATAATATTAAAATTTAATTGTACACAGTTGGAAAAATTGTATTAAATTTGACATAAACCACATGTCCCAAACGGTCCACTCAAAATTTTGTGTTAATTTAACATAATTGGGATGTGTTGAATAACATTAATACTGCGTTAATATTTCAACACAAAAAGAACTGTAATTTTAATCGTAATTTGAAGTTACTTGTGTATACAATTAACATAATTTTTATGATAAAATTATCTGAAGAATAGGAAAAAGTATGACAGTATAAATTTACACAGTTATTCCTACTCTTGTTATAGTGCAACTTGAACATTTTTTCTGTAAATTTTAACCGATACAAAATGTAAAATTATAAAAATGATCTAAAAAATATGTTAAAGCAACACAATTTGCGCGTATTTATTAAATTGTGTTACTTTAACATATTTTTTAAATCACAATTCTACATTTTACATCTGTTGAGTTTAGTTAACATAACAGACATGTGTTAAATTTACACATGAATGTGTTCATCACTTAACACAAAAGCTTTAATCAGCAGATTTTTTTACAAAAATACACAGATTTTCCAACAGTGTAATCTTTAAATACTTTAAGATATTTATAAAATATATTATTTTAAACATTATAAAAACTAACTTAAAATAATTTTATTACACAACTAGATTAGAGTTTATTATATTTCGATATTTTTAAAAGAGAGAGAGAAGCATTTTAAGAAATATTTTAAGAGAGAGAGAGAAAGAGAGAGAGACAAACATTATTTAATTGTTAAGATAATATTTTTTTTTGTATTTATTTTATAAACAATACATTAAGAACAAGCATTTTAGATTGTCCGGATATTCATTCAGATGCTTTGTAATTACTTTCAGAATAATTAAAAAATTTTTCGTACGTTTCTGTATGTTAATAATAATATTTTCTACGTTACATTTTAATTAATTCTGTAGATTATTTTATATAACTGATTATATGTAATTAGTATATATCGTAAATCTTTAAAATACAAAATTCAACAATCTTCCCAAGCAGAACAGAGAGTCATCACGGCGTCAAAATGACGTCAAAGTGACTGACGTCAAAATGATTGTTAAAGTCATTTTTTGATCAATCACGATTCACTCTGTCGTTATTTTGACGTTCTTGTAACTCGTTGTTCCGCTTGGGTTGGCTCTGCATTGTTACATGTCCGGTTACTGCTTTACTTTAAGGACATTTTATACAAGACGCAAAACGTGGATCGCGTTTATATGTTGCAAACGCGGATGCGACAAGCCAACAAAAGCGTTAATAGTATCATTGTCACATCCGTACTTGCGACCTGCGACCTGCGTTCTGCGTGGCTATGTTGAATGGCTTTTCGATACTGAAAGAAAAACGATTTAACTCGCACCACCGGCTTCCGAACAATCTGGGCGTCACCGACCCTCAGCGGTCATTTCTCATTTCGATGGGTCACACAAAGGCGGTCTAGATTGACCCTCTGCAAAGAGGAAGAAAGAAAGCGCGAGCAATGTCGAGCGGGCATTGGCGCGTCCAGGCACGCCGAACTATAAATGTCATCAATGCGCGCCTTTATCGCGAAGTCATTATGCCGTTAGTGGAGTTACACGCTCGACTTTCTCACGACGACGATAGCTCCTTCAGATAGTGAGAGAAACGACGCTGGAGAATGCATAATAATGCTTACCCGCGCGGCGCAGTGGCTGATATCGCACGCGGATCACGCGAGACATAAAATAAACGGGTCGTTCTTATTATGGCAATTAATTTCTCGGAACGATCGTCGCGCGAGATATATACAATGAAACTTATCTCTATTTCGCCGAAGCATCGGAGCACGTGCCGGAGTTTTTAGCGCGGGATTGATTGAAATGTCGCGCAGTTGAAAACCGATATTGCAGAGCTATGCAGACTTTAATTGCTAGGAAAAAGATTGTACGTGGTCGTTTAATAACGCGTTAAGTGACCGTGCATAAAAAGAGAGTATCGTTCGAAATTACCTTATGCGAAGTGCTTTTAATTGACTCGGAAAAACGGACTTGCGTGTGATGCCTACAATTAATGCCATTTTGAATTAATATATTGTTAAGAGATATGAAGAGAGTCTAGAAAGAGACGTTATTTTAAATTGTTCTCTATACATTTCTTTAACAGTTTAAGTAATGAATTTTAAGGAGATAACTGATGATACATAATCAACATTTTCTTTACAGGTATAAGAATTTTGAAAGAGCACTGAGAGAAAAATTATTAAATTTTGGTAAATATTAATTCAAATAATGCTAATGAAATATTTACTAAATGTAAATACGTATTTATTCGGTATAAGAACCACTAATTAAATTTAAGTATAATTTTTTCTTATAGAATAAATATTTATGTTCCGTAAGTAAATATATTGTATTAGTATTATTCGAATAAATATTTAATGTTTAGGAATTTTTTTTCTCTCCGTGTATATTTAGGAATTTTCAGATTTATAATGAAAGTTTACTGGAAGTGTAGCAAATAGTTAAGATAGAATTTCAGCACCGCAAGGATTCTAAGAGCGCCCCCGAAGCGATAATCCATGCAGCATAAGTGGCACAGATATAGAGAAGTCCTTCTACACGGGAAGAACGATTTGCTGAAGTATCTAAAAATTTCTTACTGATCTAAAAATAATTTTGTTGGATTACCAATGTACGTGGAACGCTCAAATTGATTGCTAGAATGCCAAAACTTATTAAGTATATTTGAACGTCCTTCATAATTATTTCAACGGTTCAACAAAATTATTTTCTATAATTAACTACATTTTCAGATACTTTAGCAAACTTCGTTCTTTTCGTGTACAGATTGCCAAATTCATCTTTAGACCGAGATAAGATTTTGATGGATAAAACTGAAAAATAAAATCACAGTTTTAATGCTCCGATCCTTCGTCTTCGCGCAAGACAAATAGTCGGTGACGCTGTCCGCATGAATTTATTGCAAGCTAGTTTTAAGGAAAAAGCATAAATATAATTCATAGCTTGTACATGTACGCATGATTAATAACACGTGCATGTCACGGAAACGAAGAAGAAAAGAAATTTCCGAGACGATGCTAGTGCCAACGATATCGATCAAGGTTTCACACGTACATACGCACTTCGTTCTGTAGTTCCATCAAAATTGCATAACTTGTTCTGCCAACATTCGGGACATTTTTCCGATATGCGCTCGCTCACGTTTCCGTTATTTCATGCACCGTCTGCATATTATCATCAAAATTTTCTGGGATTTAATATTTTATGTGTTGATTAATCGATTTGTATCAGTGTACTGTTGCGCTATAAATGCGCACAAATTAAAAAATCGTTCGTTCTTTAAGAGAATCAAATGATCAGATTGTCCGAAAATCCTTGATAATTTTTTTTGCGACTAAATAAAATGTACGAAATTCCGAGGGATATTTATACAACTGAGTGATATTTATATAAAGAATAGAAGAAAGTGTTTTTTTATTTTTTAACAAATACTTGTATAAAGACATAGCTGAAGTATTCTCCATTTCTTTTTCGTGATCGTTATTTTGCAATGATATCTAGGCTTTCTAGGTATTAGGGCAATTTTTAATTAGAAATTTTCAACTATCAGTAATAAAAAAAATCTTTTAATTAAAATAATGGAGTTTATAACTGTCATATTGTTAATTTTTATTCGAAAGAATGTAGAGATTTGTCCGGAAGGTTCATAGTGGAGGAAAGCCTTCTAAAATTTTTTCCTCAAAATCACTATGATCGAATTATTGATAATTGAGATATCAATGAAAAATGAAAGAAACGATGTATACATTTCTCTCTCTTTCTATATATATATATATACACTTCAGACTGAGATCTTATCTCAGTTTGATATATATATATATATACACTTCAGACTGAGATCTTATCTCAGTTTGAAGATGAATTTGGCAATCTGTATACGGAAAGAACAATTTTGCTGAAGTATCTAAAAATTTAGCCAGATACAAAAAACAATTTTGTAAAGCCATTAAAATAATTATGAAGGTCATTCTAGTATATTGCAAGGTTTTGGCATTCTACTATCAATCAATTTATTATATCTATAAAATAAATTTATTAATAAAAAGTTGGTTACTAAAGAAATATATTTTTTACACTTTATATGTTGTATAGATATGTATATAGTCTTCTTTATAATTTCATTTTCGTACATTTATTCAATTTATCATAAAAAAATTGTCAGATAAATATAATACGATTATCGAATAATCTGTTCCTCTAGTCCTCTTAAATGTATCTTTTTATTATGCTACGCGATGTCTCTCAATCACCGTGCAATACTTTAATAATTCGTTCTAAAGATTAATTAACTTAACAAATATAATTTAATATAAAAATATTGAGGTTGGAATATTTTCATTATAAGCAATCAAAAGTATGAGAATATTACATAGAATTAGCATGTGTTTAAATCTACAATTGTACTTACACTCATTATTATATGTTATTAATTTTCATAATTCAGATGATACTATCTATGCGCCTTAACTGCTTGCATTTCGTTTTGTTTTTTGACTTTTTATATATATAAGGATCTACTATATGCGCTATAACGCATTGTGTCCAATTCAATGATAAAAGAATTTAAGTGTTTTGCGCGCACAAATTCAAGTGAAATTATTAATAAATATAGATAGATAGTTTACGAAAAATAAACAGAAGAAAGTTAACACATTGTAATAATATAATAATTAATAATGATTAACACAATTTTTATTTAATAATTAAGTTAGATAGAACATATATCTTGAGGCTGAAAAATACTCCCTTTTTTGTTTTGATGATGACATAATTCAATTATTGATTTCTTCCGTGTACCAATTTGTGTAATATTTAACTTTGTAGAAATGTAGAACAGTCGAAGATAAACTAAAAAGATATTTTGTGAGAAGAGGAAAAAAGAAACGTAACACATACATTAACAATTCTCTATTAAACTCTGTATATATTAATTTATTTTTATTTTCTATAGATATATAGAGTGCACGAAACATCTTGTTCCAGTCTTTGTAACAATGAAGGATTTTAAATAAAAGTTTATACATTCTTTAATAATATTATTCTGTAATAATATTATATAACTTACTTGTTAAACCTTTATTTTTTATTCTTTTATTTCATTTTTTATTAAACAGTGAACTGAAAAATGCAATTACGCAATAGAAAATGATTTATATTTATATCAAAACCAATTCTTAAAATTTTTGAATTTTTACATTCAAGTGTTAATTCAACACGATGCAATTGTTGAATGTTATTTGAATAGTCGTTTTGTGTTAAATAAATAGTCAACGTTTCTTAATGTTAAAATAATACAATTTATGGATAAATGAATAAATAACGTAAAAATAAAGTAGTTTTGAAACGTAAATGCTAAAATAAATAAGTAAAATGTACATGCACCTATGCTCAATTTTTATTTACCACTTTTATTTTTTATTGATTTTGAATGTCAATAGTCCCTATTTGTTGTATTTTACGTACGTGTCAAATATATATTTTATGTACGTGTCAATACATTGCAAATATTTATTTTACTCAAAAAATGATTTTACGTTTCTACAATCTATTTTCAAATTTTGTTGAAGTGTTACATTTTTTGTGTTAAGTTTTACATAATATTAATGTTATTTTTTCATGTATTTATCTTGTGTTGAATTATCACAAAAGTTTGAATGGACGGTTTGGAACATGTAATATATATTAAATACAGTTTTTAACTGTGTGATTATAATTTCATTATTTAACTAAAATTGCTCAAATATTACACATGTAATATCCTTATGATGTTCTCCAAAGCATTTTCTGAAACTTCTATATTTAAGTATAGAGTGCTTAGCGAAAGGTTAAGAGATAATACATCACATGCACTATCATTATTTACTTTCGATCGGACACCACTTTTTATCAAACTTATGTTGTCCAGTTTCATCAAAAGATGTAGATTATCTTTAATTTAGTGTAAGTTATTCTTTACCTTTTTCTAATACTTAAAACTGGAAAGAAATGAAAAATAAATTTAATTGATATTAAAATTAATCTACATTGGTAGAAATGGATATTGAACTGCCTGTGACACATATCTTTTATTACGTGCGTATGTGTGTATTTTCGTGTGTGCAATAAATCCAATTGTATTTTAAATGTATTACTGATAATATTATAGTAAAATCTGTCCTAGCTCATCTACTTTAAAGAGGTAGATTTGTAAAATTTTATTTGTCTATAATACTCTTAACTTGATAGCTTAACTTGCATACAATTTTTACATGTTCGATAAAATTTTCACAGATCCATTACCTCTCCAATTAAAAAAGAGGATTTTATATCATTCACGGATACACGATGCGCCGCGCAATAGCGGAATTACAATGCAGAGAAGACTACGTTCAACTATACAGTAAAAATGTTTAAATTCTCATAGTAATTCTCAGAATAATTAATATTTCTAAAAAATATAAAAATATGTTGCGCGTATAAAATAACTATAATCTCAAATAACAAACGAAATAATAAAAAAAAATTACTATATGGTTGCTCCGCCATCACCTGATGTCTCCTAATCCTTCTCTTTTCGTTGTTTTACACAACATCCACATTCTTGTACACCTAGTTAATTACGATCGTGCATTAATCACTAGGAAAGGACAGTTGCGCTGTATTTTACACAACATTCTCAACATTAATCACAAGTAAGAGAAGAGTAGAGCGTTTTATGTCGACGAAAGAATAACGCGAAAAAGTGTGGTATAATTTCATATAAAACTAGAAATATGTTATAAAAATGTAATATTTGCGAATCGAGTGAATTAAAAGGAATAAGTTTGAAAAAAATTATCGATATATAAATGCCGAATTTATATTATATGATTAAAACATTAAGATAGAAAATTAATTTTACGATTATATTTATTAATTAAATGCATGACTCGAATCCGAGTCAATTCGTTTTTTATCGCGTCCCATTGATGACCAAAAAATTCGAAAATAACGCCACCTTATTTTCATACTATGCAATATTTATCTAATAAAGTCTAATTTGGTTTATTGAGGTGCAATGAACTGTTTGAAAATTCATACGAGGAGAATTCGGGGCACGTGCAATACGTTTCAAACGCGTAAATCGTGCAAAATGTGCATGTATTGTTTATGAGCAGTCGATACGTTGGCTTTTCATTACATGGATTACTCGATTCACGTACCTCGGAGCTGGACAAATTATGTTTGAATCAATCGAATAATTCAACGCACATATTCGAACCCATACATCATTAAAAGTCTATTATCGTAAATATCACGAAATCACAATTTGTTATTATCCTGTTACCTATTTCGATCCACTTTAAATCGCGTGAGATATCTGTCTGCGTATCTACTTCCAAAAATAGTCACCCCGATACGCTCACGATTACTTAATCGCGAGACTTAATCAGTCGCGTGGGTTTCCAATTGCTAATTGTTCCTAGAAAATGATAGGACTTTCTCTTACAAGGGAACATAACCAAGTGTCTCCCTTTGATTTTACTAAGCTTTAAATATTTTATATTCACAAAGACTGTTTGAGCTAACGCTGCTTTCTTTGCATAAGTTATTGAGTGTATGTTACACTAATCAATACATACGTATTATTTGAATGTGCAAAAAGATATTTAGATATTTTACAATATTTTACAAGACAAAGATAAGAGACAAGTAGTTTTTATAAGTGCTTTTTCGTACATTAAAGAGGATAAAACATCTTTTTGATAAAATTTTCTTATATTATCAAAATAATCAGATAGAAAAATTTTTTTAATAAAAATTGAGTTGTTTTAAGAGTATTTTATATTCAAGGTAATTACTTTCTTTCGAAACATATAATGAATCATGGAAAAAGAGAAAAAATTTTTAAACAAAATTGAATAATTTTAAGAGTACTTTATAATAATAATACAAAAATTTGTACTTTAAACGAAAATTTAAAATATTATTTTTTGAATAATAAAAGGTAGAGAAAAAATTTATCATTGTTATAAAAAAACTCTTAATTCCCAATCAACGATTATTAAAAAAAATTGTTATCTTTTATGATTTCAATATTTGTTTCAAAAGAAAATAATTTAATCCCCTCTCGAAAAAAACACGTAAAAATATACGTGTCTCTTATTTTTGTCTATATTTTAACATAAATTTCATGTATATTTTAATCTAAAACTTATTCAAATCAAAGAGAGAGACGTGTGGTTGGGTTCCCTGGTTCCATTGCATATCACGGAACAATATTACAACACAACTTCGAAATAACTCATGTCGTCGGTGCTGTCACTCGTGCATCGCCGCGCGAATGATAGCACTGCAACCTTGTGCAAACATTGACATTGTACACTGCAAAAAAAAGAACAAACACCGACTCCCGCGTGCCGTGTATCTGGTAAATCATTCTTACTACGAAACACGTAACGTGCTATGAAACAAATACTAGTACAAATATCCTCTTCAATTCTAAATTAATTTTTTAAATGAATAAGCTAACAATGTAAGACGTAGAACGTAGAAGTCAGAATCTAATATAGAAGTTATTGTTGCTTTCCTTGAAATTTTTCCGTTCGAAAAGAATACAATTTTTTTATAAATTAAAAATTTTGCACATAATTTTTATAAAATAAGAAAATAAAATTACATAGCAGTAAAAGAATCAATGACACATTTTGATTTTCTGTATGATTTGTAAGCAATTCATTATTTTATTCATTAAATATTTTACTAGGTCTTTACTTAACACGAAACACGTAGCTGGACTATTTCAAGATGAAGTTAATTAAATCCTTGGCTGGAGTTAATTAAATCTTTTTAAAGTTTAAATTGTAATAATATCAACATTTTAGACATGTCTTAAATTAAATTTGATCTTTTAACTAAAATTATATGCATACCAACAAAATTATTTTTAAGCTTTTTTATTATTATACAATGACAGATGACACAACAATTACTTGTGTTTTGTCATTATATAATATAATAATATGCTTACAAAATCTGAAATTTGTCACTCCGCCATAAGACTAATTTACATGATGCTTTTTTTCCTAGCAATTGCGTGCTGATCTTCTAGCGGATTAGAAAATTGGCAGCTAAAAAATATAATTCCACTAATGACGTACAGTACTATGAATGATTTATCTCTACAATACGTACCATGTGCATAGAACTTTTTAGACTGTTATTTTTGAACTTTGTGAGAAACACGCTAATTACTAATAATAAAGCATCGTGTATACATTAACTTTTTACAAAGCGGATTATAAATTGCGGAATTATAAATATTTATTTTATATGCGCGATGACTATTAATACATTAGTCATTTTTTAAATTGTTATAATTTAAACTGTATTTCTATAGATTAACGTTAGTTTGTATTACAATTATCCCACTGCACATCAATGAGTGACAAATTGCATTTTAATGGATCTGTGAAAATTTCATCAAATAGGGTATATGCACATCAAATTAATAGCCTAGGAATATTACAGATAAATAAAATATTTTACATAGCTATTTGATATACACGTGTAAGTATGTATATGACTTAAAATAGCTGATGAGAGAACTTACTGTTAATATTTTATATACATGTGCCAACAATTCGCGTAATTGCTGTCGATTTATTTATTACGTACATACGCGAATATACATGATTATATGGGTATATTGTTCGTGTAAATGCGATTATACACGAAAGATATTTCACAGGGCAGAATAAACTCATTGAAGAAAAGTGATGTATAAATAATGACAGAATAACTGTTATAAATTCCTCTAAAGTTTTGACGAAAATAGTATTTCTCATTACTTTTTCACTCAGCTAAATATTCTATACACAGATAAAACTTGAGAGTGCTATGGAAACATTGTTTGTATATTAATAATATTATTTTAGTAATTAAATATCATTACGAAACTCATTAGCTGGATGTTCCATTATATTGTTCTGATAAATAATGGAAAATAAGACAAGAGAGAAAGAATTAAAATGAAACTATGACAAAGAAAACGGTACATAAAAAAGCTTTTATTTAAATTCTTTTATAATATCCACATCTCGAAACGAGAATGGGCAGAAAATTGAAATAAAAAATATTATGTATATATATTATGTACTTATAAATGAAAATAAAAAGTGATTAATATCTTTAAAATGATGGAGACAAATTGCCATTTTATTTTGTCTTCTTTCCTCCAAATTTCGTTCCAAATACGTTTTTAATAAAACTTGAGGCCTGCCCTCTTTGTGTCAGAGATAAATATTATTTAAATTAGCACAGCAAAATAATATTTCAATTATTTTTAATGTGTATAAATCACAAGAAAAGTAAAAAAAAGAATTTCACAAACAATAATAATATAATTTTTTAAGAAAAATTAATGCTAATATTTGTGATATTAATTGTATATTAATTTATATAATTGTGTATCTACATATAATTCTTATGTCAATTTTGTTTTAATTTTTCAGAAATCATCCATCTTATTATTTTTAAATATTCTCATGAATTTGTATATAACAGCTTTTAATCATAAATTAATACACAAGTCATCAATTATCATTGTCATAAACTAATCATTGTAGTGTACGTAGTCACTATTTACAAAAAAAGCAGAAAATTAAACAAATTCAAGTGAAGATTAAAAATTAATGTCATTAGAATTACGGAAATTGGTAAGGAATAGCATATTAATAAATATAATTATAGGTTTAAGTATATGGAACGTAATAACACTACACATTGGTCAAAGATTGCTTATAAATCGAAAATTATTACGACCTTGACATTTGTATATTTATTTCACGGTTTATTACCCAGAAAAATGAGAATAGTAAATCCTAGGAGCTCCCCTACGGTGGGAAATCGTTAAACGAATAAATCTTGCGGTAAATCTTGCGGTATTCAGCCGAATTCTTCCTCACTGGAGTTCGTGGCAAAATGACACCATTGTAAGAGGAAACGTAAAGTAGGTTCCACGTTAACAAGTAGTCGGTCTCGATTTAACACGCGACGTAAACGGTCAGGGCGGGTGTGTCAGAAAGGAAACAGTTCCGTCGAAACACAAAAGCGGGGTTCGATCAATGCGTCGCACTTCGCTCGGTAAACCCGTCACGACTCGCTGACGTGACAGCTTTCCGATTTGATAGTCTATTTTTTTCCTTGCACGAGGTGGGAGCGAAGGCGATCATCAATTAAGACGAGCATAACTTTCGAATAAAGAAAAGCTTCATTCAACAGTGAACGTATTAAACGGTATAGTAGATCGCGTAATGTTTCTGTAATGTACCGCGACGTTTCTCGCCAATGTAACTACAATGTATTCATATTCTCATGCGGACAGCGTGCGCATTAACTGTAAATGATGGGAATCTGAATGTTGTTTCATTTTGAAAACTGCAGAATTATTATTATTGCGCCGTTATACGCTTCAGAGCAATGATGACTAAAGTTTTTAACTTATTACAAAAGTTTTCTCGTGTCTGTATATATATATATATAGCGACATTCAATACACGAGATTTATTGTTTGTCAACTTTTTATGCAATTTGAAAATGGACAAAATGTGTATTCTGTGCTTAAGATACATTTGTAAAATTACGAGAGCTGAATAATAATCCACTTGTTGGAAAGGAAATAGTTTAACTGATCAATACGCGTGATTTGTGAGTTGTTAATCTGATGCCTGACTTTAAACGTCAAACTGAGTGCAAATTGCACTTGACATATGCTAGTTGTACAATGTAAGCAAGTGATCACTCGTCGGAGATTATGCAATAACCACACGCTAGTAACTCACACGACGCATTGTTATAATTTTCAGTGCGGGTACTGCTGTAAGCGCTATGTACCTTTAGTATGAATGATAATGGGTAAAAATTACTGTCGTTTACTGTATACACTCCTTTTCGGATACAGAAAGTTTTTCAAAACATACTCTCTAAATTTTGTGGAGTGGAATTTCATCTAAAAGAGTGGAATCCCACTCTAAAAGTGTGAAAATCCTGCCACTCTTTATCAAGACTGGCAGGATTTTCACACTTTTAGAGTGGGATTTCACTCAAAAAATTTTAGAGAGTACATTGATTTTGGTGAAAAGAGAATAGCAATAATTTTGGATACATATCTTAGAATGTTATTTTACAATAAGATCCCTGTTATTTTACAGTAGGACTCGTGTATTATTTTACAGTGTAATATAAACTAAAAATTGCACCACTGCTCTCGTATAACACGTTTAGAATAGAAGAGAGTGTTTATTCAGTTCTAACAAGTTGTTTAAAGTAGAATAAATTGCATTTTATTTTCTGTTATATTAAAAGAGTGTTTATTTAGTTCTAACATATTGTTTAAAGTAGAATAAATTACATATTGTTTTCTATTGTATAAAAAAAAGAGTATTTATTCAGTTTTGACTTTCTGCGCTCTTTGTTTCGTTTAACGTGAGATTTTTATAGCGCGGAGGTATCTCTCGCATTCTACAGGGTCATACTGTACTTTTAACAATTAATGTAATAATGTTTATAACAATGTTTATAGTAATGTTGTTTTGATGTAATGTAATTTTAGCAGACACAAATATTGAGATTTAAAGGTTGTTTGATGTTAATAATAATTTCTAGTTTCGTTGAATAATTTATACAGAATTACATTTATTTCGCACATTCAGAGGAAACAGATTAGCCAACTGTGATGCGATAAGTTTGAAACTCAACTGCCTGCAACTAGTTTTATAAAGTCATAAGAACGAAAGTAATTTCGAGAACTATCAAAACACAATCATGACAACGAATATAACGTTGGATATTAACGTCATTTCATTAACTGTATGTACTCTCTAATGTACTTTGATTTAAAAGGTACGTACACTGACCGGAATCAGTGTATTATTCACTGAAAGACAATGAATAATCTGATTTCAGTGCTCACTTTATATCATTCAGTGATATATGCACAGTCTTTCAGTGGCAATACATTGATTCCGGTCAGTGAATTGTCATTGAAAGACTGAAAAATCGGAGAATACCATCTACTTAATCAGAATCATTGAAAAATAGTGAATAGATAATCATAGTTATAAAAGCATTGCAAATCAATAAGGATTCATTGATTCAGATTTGGAAAATGTGTAAATATTTCTTTGAAATTATTCATTACTATAATAACATACTTTTTAAATTAAAATCGGTGTATTATTTACTGGTTTGCAGGCTGTACTTGTACACACTGTGAGGATCAGTGATTATTCACTGCCTTTTAGTAATTCTGATTAAGAGAGGGATATTCTCTCTGATCGGAATCAATATGTCACTGATGAAAGACTGTGCATATATCACTGACATAGTTACAAGTAGACATCGGATTTTTTTTATAGAAATATTTATTGCAAACATGCATAAATGTACAAATATGCACAAACATATAAATATGCGAAATATGCACAAAAACATGCATATTTACAAATTTTTAGAAATGTGCATTTTTATGCATTTTTGCTTTTTTTTCAATAAAACAAAATTTCTATTTTGACTCTGCTTTCTGATCTACTTTTTACAAAAATTGGCGATTTGTCTGAGAATTTGATGTATAGTTATAAATACAGCACTGAAATTAGTAAGATTTCATTATTTCCGAATTAGACGAGTATACCACATTTTCAGGACACACTTTTCGTATCAATAATAAAGTTTTCGTTAATGAAACTGTTACATTTTTTGTATTATGTATCTCCTACAAGTGATTACTGTTACTATATTATTTTAGTTACTACAACTTATTCATTTTTCTCATCGCAATTTCAAAATATCCATAGTTGAGATGCTATGTCTTCTCAATTTTCTAGTTTACTACTTGTTCCCCTCACTGGTGTAAAATAACATGGAAATACAATACGAAGCAAGCATAGCATTTCTAGTTGTATAATTAATAAATACCAATTCGATAAAAATTAAATATTATTTATACTCATTACCACTTATGCATACATTACAGAATGCATTTTTAATTTTTCTTGCAATCGAATTCTTCAAATTGCACTCCTTTTCGGCTTCAACTGTTTCATAGTACTTATTCGACGATTTCGATGTCATTCGAAAGAGTCGTTGATGCCGACGTCAGTTGCAGATATCAAAATTTGGACTTTATCATTTTTCTAGCTTTACATAGATTTTTGTCACGCAGTGTACAAAGACTTTGCTTGCAGCACGCGTTATTCACATATTCTTACCAAGCGCGAGCTGCGTTCTGACATTTACAATATACATTTACTTTTATTCCTTCTATATGAATCACACTTGTGCGCACCGTGTCGACCAACCGTATCCGTAGTGTCGCCAATATTATATCATATCTTTATCTATACTTTTCCAACTACAGTATACTTTTCCAACTACAGTGGCGTGGTAATTGGTGACCCATACTGTACTTGTGTTTGCAGGCTCGCAGCGCCAGCACAAGTAGCTTTAGAAGCCTCAGCCAGGTATATACCAAGATAATAATCCAGACCTAGTTGAGAGATTAGTCACTAGCTATTTAGCTAGATAGTCAATCATTTATTACTTGCTCATTTTTAGAAACATAGATACCATTGCTCATGCGTAGAGGCGTAGAGCACGCGCATTTCACTAAAACGCTCGGTGCATTGTTTCATTGAAGATTCCCAATACGTTAGTGCGGCCGATAATCGAGTTGTGGCGTCAAAACGAGATCATACGAGTTCCTTTCTTGCGCCCTGTTTATTTGAACGTATATAAGGCAATTGAAACAATTTGCCGCTCACAATGTCACACACAGCACAGAGCTTGCAACCACGTTGTAGCAATATTGCAACAATATTTCTGCAAGCTTCTGTGCTGTATAGGTATACGATTTAACGTGATTACAACGAGAGACACCGCGTGTCTTTGGTAATTTTCTTACAGTGCCGACCTGCTGCAACCCTCGTTCATCGATAAACAACATTCGAAACGCAACAGATTGTTGGCGAATCTCATTTGCCACTTGTACGTTTCCACGAGTTTTGATTCAGGTCCCGCAATTTTACCTTTTCATACGAATGTAGTATTTCTGATAATGTTTATTGATGATAACATAATCAGCTTGGGCAGAGATGAAAATGATCCAATCTGACGGTAACTTATTCGGTAAATTACGGTAAATTAATCCAGTAATTGTGAAACGATGATCGAATGTAATTTAAAAATTTAGAAATTTCAGAAATAAGAAATTTGATATAAAGCTTAAAAAAAGCATTTAGTTGTTTACGTGAATAAAATATTTAACTTGTATTCTCCATAAAATATTTAAATCTGTATATTTGTACGCTACACTGAGAAAATATTTATTGAAGGACTAAAATATTTAGTCCAATACGATCAACTAAACGTTGGGTTGATTCAACAGTTTTCATTTAGTTGCACAAAGAAAGATATAATTCATTCATGCCAACCATTTAAATTGTTTAATTAAGATTTAATAAAACCAACTTAATATTTGGCTGCACGAATTGGACTAAATATTTTAGACAGATTTTTTTTCTCAGAGTACATGTAATAATTAGGGAGCTAATTATATAGTAACTGGTGAAACTCCAAATAAAAATTTTTCATTGGAATTTTTAAAAGGTATAAGAATGCAGTAGAGTCTTTTAACCTATATTTTTTAAATAATACTTTACAGATTTACAGCATCTTTATTTATTTATTTATTTCTTTATTTATTTACCTTAACACTTGAATTTATAATATTAATAACATAGAGAACAAAACATTTTGTAATTGCTATATAGGAATATCTGACAGAAATATTAAATAAATAATAAAACAAAAAGTTAAATTTTTAAATGTGAACAAAAATTAAAAATTATGTAAAAAGTTTTTAGTTTACATTGCTGTCTCTTCTTGTTCGCTATGACTCATCATCAGAGCCAAAGTTGTCATTCATAACAGTAATGGCCGTGCGAGAATTCTCATTATTAGAAACAGAAAGTTTATAGAAATTGGTTTTATCAATTAGAGATTAGGGTAAAATCGCCTTTTGAGAGATATTGTTTTTAATGGCAATTATAATTTATTTAATTTATACCATTGACTTCTATTTCTATATTAAAATTATAGTAAATATGTTTAAGTATTAGCGCCAAAAAGTTAGCAACCAATAATAGTTATACTTTGTTATATATGACATTTTTTTATCAAAATTTTTATCAAAACCGATTTTGCCAATTTAAAAAAAAGGATTGCAAATATGAGACAAAAGATTTTCTTATATGAGATGAATCTTATCGACTTGCATCTTACTAGGTTCAAATTAGGCTCCAGACTCAAAATCTAGTTGATCAATCAAATGATCCTTATGATACTCAAAAACTTTTGTATTTAACATATTTCTCCAAAATCTACTCTCTTTGAGATATTTTAAAGTCTCAGTGCTTTTAAAGTCTAATGCCAAGGGCAATAACACTTTCAAGTTTCATAATTTGAAAGTTCTCAATGAAAAACTTTATTATAACTTTTCGGAAAGCTCTCGAAGTTTGAATATGCAATAATAAATGGGGATTTTTGAGTGCCTCATATTATGAGTTCCACGTTTTACGGTTTAACAATCACCAAATATTTATAATTAGGCGAATTATCACATCCCGTATTTTTCTATTAACACGACTTTACTTTGTCACCGCATGCAGAATTTCTTATGAAATATTTGTTTATTTTATAATAAACAAGGTTTGTTATAAAGGCTCATCTCAATAAATCTTGACAACATCCAATTTCAAAAATTTTTTCTTTAACGACTGCGCGCATAATCTAACAATGAATTTTTTACTAAATAGATTTCACCCCAAGAGTAATAAATTTAAGATGGTACCAACCACATGCATTTATTAATAACCTCGCTACCTCGTATTAGGAACCTATCCCATAATAGGCGGCTTTACCCTATTTTATCTCATGGATTAGTGCGGAAAATGATTACACAGTCTATTTGCACATAAGCTTACCAAATGTATAATGAATTTTACTAAAATTACCAATAAATTACCATCTTACCGTAATTTTATCGTAAGTAACTGTCATATTGAGCACTTGATAATTTTACATTTCTAGGCTCGGACGTGACTTCGATAACGCTCATGCTGCATCGCTCGGCGATGCAATCTCTTAATTGAACGATTGAAGGATAGCAAACGAGAAAAATACGAGATCAACTACCGCATGGCGTGCATTTCCTTCACGGATTCTCACCGACAAATGTGATTGCGCGTAGAAATGCATGTCTCGTACTCTCGCCCCCGTCTCGGTTTCCTTTTTCCGCAAAATTTCCGCGGAAAACGGAACAGTAAGTACATCACGGAAGAGACTCGGGATAGTGGACTACCGCAATTACAGTAGAAATGCCTTGTGGGGCAAAAAAAGAGAAAGGAAAAAAAGAAAGAAAAAAGGGTGGGGGTGGGGAGAGAGGGGAGAACTTTGCGTCGGGAAAACTCTGTGCCCTGGTTGCGGCGCGACGCGACGACACGAATATGTGAGAAGCGAGCCGCTAATGAGTGCATTTATGCAACTCGGCGTCGTTAAAACCGCAACATTTTTTTCGACACACTGCCGTACGTGCTTTCGCCATTCTTAATTACTCGCTCTTTTTTATCCCGATCAACTGCTTTCCACGACGCTGTAACGTTTTATCGCGCGTGCTTGGCATGCTGTGACTCTAACATTGCGGCATTTTTTTCTCTGCACGATTACGCAGCTCGTTGCACTCGTACACGGTGCTCGTGAACGGACGTGCCGCTTTTTTTTTGGATGAAATGGAAGTGCACGTATATACCAGAAGGGAGAACTTAATCGGCACTTGACTGGAGCGGATCGATTAAACTGGCAATGTGAAAGAGGCGTTGTCGAGTTTGCAATTAAAGCCTTTACATTGAAAGAGCTATAAACGCTGAGAATAAAAAAATCTCAGGAACAAAATGCAAACTAATATTTGTGAATGTTGAAAGACCGAGAGAAAAAAAAATTTTATGACGCGCGCGTTTGTCACAAATATTTTTACGCTCGCATATCTGCCACTCATTTTTAATTTTATCGAGTGCTGTTAATTCTAGCGTATGCAAGCTTACTTTTAAGCGTGTAAATAATCTGGAGGCTACGGCGCATGCAGTTCTTGTTATTTTTCACGAATGGAAACCAATGCAACGAATTACTGAGGATAATGTTGCACAAAGCATTATCCTGCATTACTCGCGCTTCTTATAACCATTATTTTATATTGTATTGAGCCCGAGAGTTTATCTTCTCTCAAACTCACATACTTACACACACACACACACACACACACACACACACACACACACACACACACACACACACACACACACACACGCACGCACGCACGCACGCACGCACACACACACACACACACACACGTACGCACGCACGCATATATATATATGCAAGTTTTGGAAGAAACGCATTACCGTTACAGTTACTTTTTTTTGTAACGGACTGGTAATGGCCTTACGTTTCTGTTCTCGTATCTGTACGGTAATGCAGTTGCATTATTTTCAATACGATTTTAATAGCTACTTTTATCGTTACTTTTTACATTTTGTTCCAGTTTGTGACATAATTTGTGTGTTCAATCTTCGATTAGTAGTCACATTCTGTGATTATTTATATTATTTATGTTTAATATAATATTATTATTTAAGATTATTTTAAGATGTTATAAACCAATCATATTGCCGCATACATTTTTAGAACAATTTTGAATTTGTAATTGTTGTGTGAAAATTTTCAAATTATTTCAATTTATTTCAATTTATTTTTTAATGAAACCCAAACTTTTTGTTTGTAGTTTGAACATTTTTATATCTTTCATTTTATATTATTTGTGGTCTTGAGAATTTTAAATACAAAACAATATAATTTTAATAAAAAAAAAAAATAACAAAGTAAAGTTTTTGTTTAATTTAATCTTGTTTTAGCATTAAAAAAGTTACGGAAAAAATAGCTAATCATTACTTTTCAAGTAACAGTAACAGTGACAAGTTATTTTTTTTAAGAATTACCAACGACATAGTATACTTCTTCGACTCAATAATCCCGTAACGAGTTACTTTTAAAAATAATTCTCTCCAATCCCGTATATTCGACATTACTGTGGAATTTAAATGTTCTTTTGAAATTGCAGATGATAAAGGATTTATTAACTTGAAAAAAGGCCATTGTTATACGACATTGTTATACGAAAATAGACAAGGCGTAATGAGCGTAGGAAGTTTAACACGAGCAATGTAGAATTAATGTTCATTATCAACTGTGAATAAGTGGCGATCGTTTACTTGATTATGTCTCTTGTCGTCGCGATTGATACATTAACTGGAGCTCGACACAGCGCAAAAGTTTTGCGTGGACGCTTTTCCGTTACCAACCCATAAATACCGCAGGTCAAGGACTGTTTTTCGAAAGAATGCATACGTGGGAAAAATCGTTACTACTTTTTGCGAGTCGAAACATAAATTACCCCCTTCTCCCTCTTCCGTCGCTCTAGAGACTGTCCATAAAAGTAAAATGAGAGAGCGTGGAAAGGAGACTAAAAGAAATCTTTGGAATTCATATTAGAGATTTAAGCGAGACGCTCTACTGCAGCGACGATTTAACGGTGTTTATTAGGCCGTTAAATTGTTGAGAAATGAGTAAAGGGGTTCTGAGAAAATACAGAACAGAATTGTTCGTCGAAAGAAAACACTCGGATGAACACTGTTTTTTTTTTTCTTTTTAATCACTGCTTCTCGCACATTTTAATGCAGTCGCCTTTCCCAATGCGACGAGAGTATATTTTCGAGAGAGAAAAGTAAGCGCGAGGAAAAGGGAAAAATCCTCGAAAGTTAATGCTACGAGATTTAATATGGAGCTTTTCTATCGCAGTCGCAGTCTAATATCACGAATACTAATCCGACTTTGTCTGTAACGATTTAACATTCCGTTCAGTGCGTCCCGTGTCGAAAGAAGATAAAAGGTAAAAATGAAAGTGGATCGAGGTTGTTTGAAGAGTAATCGCGTTCAGCGTATCGCCCGATCCCCCCCGATCCCCCCCGCTCCTTTGAAATTTCATTTCGGAGATAGGTATCTCGGGAACGATTGCAATTATAGCTGGGATCCAGAAGGTGTACGCGTTCTCGGTGCTTTGAATGCGATTCCTGAATCTGGCGCGCCCTTAATACTTAGCAAAGATTAATCGTTCACGTTCGTCACGAGGACAAACGAGGGATCGTCACGAAACGGAGTCTCGGGCGTAGAAACGTCGGGCATGGTCTAGAATCGAGAATGGGGATCGATTCGCCTTTGATCACGGTGCTCTAGCTTGTCGCTGAAGCGCGGGTGCGTTATTTGATTGAATTATTAATCAGCCGGTTCTAGACCTTGCACGGGAAGTGCAGTGACACGCTTCAAGGGCAAGAAACTTCCTTCGCCCTACGGGAACGATCGTTTCTGTATATATGACGAATTGAGCAGCGAATACGTATCATTTGTTCTTGCGATACTTCTCCGATTAGTCATCCCGTGGCCTGAAATCGCAATTCGTGCTCGTAAATCTTGCTGCAGGACACATTATTCAATCTGGAAAATCTAGGCCATCAATGGCTTCGCAATTTCAACAAGAGTTTGCAGTTTCGGCGCAAGTTTGCCCCCGAAAATCTTGTGTGGAGTCAAAAGAAAAAAAGAACTTAAAAAGTTTCATTTTATTTCGTTACGTAATAATATCACGGCCGCGTATTCGTCATAATACGCAATTCACTTCAATTTTAATTACTAAAATCAGATATTTATCATTATCATAGAATCATCGTTTTATCGTTAAAATTATTGTTTGAAATCTGCAATTAAAACGAGATAATACACGCGAAAAACATGGCATACTAAATATTCGAAAGCTGCACGATTGAGAAGATACAAATGAAATCGATGAAAGCCACACTCGGCTGCACTTTTGCAATTGCAACACCGTTGTTTCTGTTTGGCTTATAATGCTCCAGTGTTTCGCAAAGTATAGCGTTTCAAGGGCAGCTGCAATCATCCCCAATTATTGATCCTTCGAAAGAGGTTTCCGGGTCTCGCTCGCAAACACTCCGAGCGAAACTTGAGTGGGTGAAATATTCGAGACGGGAAATAACGCCGTATGTTGTACGTGTATACGTTAGTCGCGCGGCCAAAGAGGACGAAATTAAATCGAAGGAATCTTGGATAATGTGTCGCGATTCGAGTATCGAAATATTTATTGCTGACGGAGTGCGTAATCAAATAAAGAAATTAATAGGTTTAACATATCAATATTTTAACGATGTTTATATACGATGTCTATACGTAATTGAAGAGTTTCTAAAAAAAAAGTTCAGAAGTTAAATTTTAAGGAAATAGAAACTTATCTTCAAATCGTTTGTTGTATAAATATGAAAATATAACTTTTTCTCCGGACACGTAAGAAGTACAAGAACAAAGTTGAAGCTTTGATTAATATCTTGAGAACTTATTTAGGGAGGAAAAAGAAATATTTATGGACTTGTTCGGTTCTTACGAGAATTTTACATTTACTATTTATCTTATAATATTTTACATTTACCTTTTAGTTAATAATAATAAAAATGAAAAAGGAAATATTATTGAAAAGTATAATTTAAAGTTATAACTCTTTCACTTTTAATTTACAAAATTTTACAAATTGTTCTTAACGAAACATTTGTATTTCTCGTTGTATAAATATGGTAATTTAATAAATGGTATTTAATTTTATCACATTATATAAAATCTCTGGATGCATAATAAGTATAAGAACAAAAAAGATTTAAAGTTATGATTAAACTTTTTAAAAAATTTTATTTAAAAAAAATTAAAGATTAAACTTGTTAGCGGAAATTTTATATTTATTATCTTCTTACATATTTTTTATTTTTGCGACACTGTTGATAGAGAATGATATGGCGCCATAATCCAGATTATTTGAAAACAAGATTTTAATTTTTTAAAGAAATCCTTTAATTGAATTAAATAAAAATAAATATTATCTTTAGATTAAGCCGCGTACGAAAAGAATCTCACAATGAGTTAAACGTCAATTATTTAAAAAAAATGCAGATTTCTTTTTTTCCTTGAAACTTGATATGTAAATTATTTAATTTCTTCCAACGCAGCTGCATTTTACTTGACGCATATAAATGAATAAAAAAGGTCACGTCAAGATTGCGCACGAAACGAGTAACCAGGTCACTAACAGAGCGAGTTAGCTCTCGATCCGTTCGCAATAAATTATGAAAATTATTCACAATATCCTTTTTTTATGCCAGTACAATTACATTCGATATATCGCGTAACCAGATGACAATATTTTACATACAATAGAAAGCATTCATTTCACGTAGAAACATTTTTACCGCATTGTGCGAATGCTTTGCATACATCCTTTAAAAATATCGTATATCGTGCGACAGATATTGGCATACATATACATACATACGCATAATATTGCATATAACATTGATAACATAAGAAGATGCATTCAGCCGTGATGTGACAAGATGAACTGCGTGTATCTCATAATATTACCTTTCTTCAACCGTTTCTGCGGTATTACCATCGCTCTTTTAAACAGGAAAGTAATACAGCGAAGTGAGATAAAAGTAGCCGCATTTCCGAAAGAACAAAAAAAATGGCGTGCATGTCATAACGCTACCTAAGAAGGTAATGATCTAGATAAAGCTTTACAACGTGCGGCACGCGAGTTCACTTTGCGCGACTCTTGTTTTCCTCCAGAAAAAAAAGGGTTAGTTATGTCTCGTTGCTTGAAAAAAAAGAAAAGAAAAGAAAAAGTTCGAGCAGCTCATTTTTCAAGCTCGCAACAATGCTGCAAGAGCTCGCCGATGTGCATACAAGCGCGAGCTCGAGATTTTATCTAATTGGATAGTGATATCAAGATAACGGAAGCAAGTCCGATGATAAATGGCTTTTTAAATAGTCGCTAAGAACTTCTCGCCGCGCCGCCCGGTCTTCGACAAATTCTGCAGCATTCGGGAGACATTGACGTTTTAGATTGATATCTATCCCGAATACATCCGAATACCGAGATTATTGATACCGCCGAGCGTTCAGCGGCACCCTTTGACGAAAATCAAAGCTAATTGTCATTTTATTAACCAACGTCAACGCGCCGTCGATACGCCTATCGATGTATTAATAATATTCGAGTAAATGATTGTCCCCCCAAAATGCGTCATAGTGTAAAAGTTAAACGTTAATTAATTATAAAATTGATAGTTTGACGTCAACAGAAATTTATTAATAAAAACGGAACATGTACCGGTACGTGACTGAGGCACCAGAAATAGTTCTTACTCCTCATACTTTCACATTTTCTCCGTTATATGCAAATAAGCTTTATCGTTTAAGCTTGCGGCGCGATTAATTATTCCCTTTTCATTTTTTACGATGCGTGTGTGCTTAGCATAGTTTAATATTATTGTACGCGGGAGTTATTCTCTCGGTTTATTCAACGCTACGTGTCCGGCAATTTAATATCGTTCTCTGCTTCTCGATCTACGCGCGTCGCGAGACGACGTATACGTAGATTGATGATAAGTAATGACTTTCGAAGTTCCATTTGGGACTTGGTAAAATCGATCGACCCTAAAGGGGGATGATCAGTGGAACCCCTTTAGTCGCACACTTTATTCCGTAATGCAAAATGCCCGCAGTTAGCGACCTAAATCCGCATTTCCGCGACCGCTACTTAACGTACGTAACGTAACTATGTTACTATGACATACTATGCGCTGGCATACGAACGATAAATGGACACGATGCACGCGCCATCCGATCTAATCGACCGGATGAAAGTAAGTCATCCGCCGCTACGCCCCGCCCGCCGCCGACGAACTTTCGTAAGCACCCATTAGCGATCGTTATTAATTTCCCCCCGGGAGCGAGGCTGCCTACGGAGAGCTCGCCTCTGCAATAGCGAAAAACGAGCTTTACAAACAATGCGGCAACGGAGAGATACGGGAGAGACACTGAGTGGTCTCGAACCCCAGCGAGTTGACTGCCACTTGACATAAGTCGTAACAAGTATATTGGCCTTCTTGGCGTTTTCGATTAAGATGATAGATACATGTATACGCCGAGGGCATCCCGTGCAGGTGCACGGGAATTGCGAAATGCGCACAATTTGCACAGCGGAAGGGGATTCAAATGAACGATTAACAGTTTGGAAACGCTCGTCGTCTCAGCCCTGCTTTTAGAATTGTTGATTCAGTACTGCATATAAATTATGTAGCGAGTAATTAAGACGACGATTATAAATAATCTGAAATTTTCTCCCCCCCTCCCCTCCCATCAGTATTTGATCATACGATAGTAAAAATTTTGACGCTATTATCTTGGTAATGTTGCATCGAATTTTTGGAAATGTTTAAAAAATGTGTATGAAAGCTGTGATTAAAACGTATCATGATGTAACTCTTGTAATTTATGGTTCCTAATTAGAGTTGCCAAATTCAAAAGTGTAAATTGCCAAACGTTGCCATTTTGGTAACGAAATTGAACGGAAATAGAAATCGTAAAACTAGATTAACCCTTTCGTGTCTGGTAGGCATTAATATGTCTTGATCTTTCAAAAATTCATATTTTTCACAAGAATCAAGACAGCGACTTGTTTACAGCGACTTGTTTCTAGGCTCATTTTAGGGATAAAAGATGGGATTCTTAAAAAAAAAAATTAATATTCTTGTGAGTCGCATCTCTTTTTTGATCTGCAAATCTTGTCAAATAAGTACTCGTAAAATGGGACAAGAGTAAAAAATGCTATATATCTCACAAAATTAAATTAGCGAGTTATATTTTATGTAAGAACTATATGAAAAAGCTATTTCATTTAAAAATAGCAGATTCACTCAGGGCCACTTCAACCAAACTCTGATTAATCTAATCGACCGATTAGTGGAATTAAGCAATCGTTGATTATTTCATATAATAGATAAATGCGATTGGTTGAAGTGGCCGTTAATATGCAAAATTTTTTTGTATTCACATGTAAGTTACTATATATAGATTTTTGAGGACGTTGATGACAAATCTGCAGTTCAAATTCCAAAATTAAAAATAGCGGCTCCAATATGACGAACTAAAATGCAAATTTTTTGTCGTATTTGAATAAAACAACTGATGCATCAAATCTGTGATCCCAATAACCGCTGGAATACGAGTTTGAAATATTTTGATCCGTCATATTGGATCCGCTATTTTGATTTTAAAATTTTGATTACAAATTCATAATCATCAACCCTGAAAACTATTACTAAGACGTGAATTACATGCCAATCGTTTAGAAAAAGTGCATTAAAGCACATTAAAAAGTTCAATACAAAATTTAATAAGAAATTACTTATAATATTGTTTTTCAAACAATTTTTAAAACAGAGTTTAGCTGAATGAAACAATAAATTACTTAATTGTTTAATATAAAATACATTTTATTATTAAACACGAATTTAAACTGTTTTTTTTTTACACAACGCCGAGAGAATCGAATGTCTGCTAAATAACATTGCTTCCCGCGGCGTTCCGTCGCTTAGAATGGCGAAACAAAAAGTCCAAACTCTGTTTATAAATTTTCTTTAATAAATGTAAATTTATTTGGACATGTCCCAAGAAGATCAAATAAATCACATCGATATCTGAGTCACTTGTTATTTCTCCCTAAAACTTAAAATCCAAAGGCATGATTTATCAACCGAACAAGACTTTCGAAAACTTTACAATCGAATAATTGGCAATCTTATTATCAATAGAGAGAAAAAGTTTTTCGAAAGTTTCTCTTTAAAAAATTTTTCGAAATATTATAGTTTTTACTGAAACTTGCTTACATTGACACTTATAAAAATATCCATATTTGGAAATTTTGTAGAAACCATAATTAACGATTAAACTACTAAATTAAAACGTTCCCAGCATATTTTACACGATATTTACGAACGGCTGAGCGAACGCATTAGTTTCGTCGGAATGGAAACGCATGTGAAACGTATCGGAGCCGTGCAAGGAGCGATGCAAGGCCGTGCATCGATACTCCTCCAAATCCGACTGAGTTGCAGCTTAATTTTCCGAAACGCGCGCTTGCGCCTCGGCGAAGATGGGTGGAAAGACAAGAAAGGCGCCGCAACGAGAATTGCAACGTACACACATGGGCAAACAGCCCTGACGACCGTAGCTTGCACACGCGAGCCTCGTGAAACAGCGTAGCGCTATTCGCATTGACAACTTTCCTCGATACACGCGGGAAGTACTCACGATTCGGCTGCCTGCGGCGAACACACGCGGCTGTCCCATCAAGCGACACGCTCCCGCATTTGTTTTGATACACTTTTGATACACAGCCGCGCGATCGATCCGTTCGTGGCGTCCGTCGCATGCGCAACGAACGATCGCGCTCAACGTGTGCCCGGTCCGATCGATGTGCCGACCATTTTCCACGTTTTCGCACGAATCTCTCGTAACAACGCGGTTATTACGAGTTGCTACCGGAGCGAGGGGCCGGAGGAGGATTTCGTAGCGATGTTCTGCGTTGTAACACTTGTTGTTGGGGTATTTGATTACTGAAAAAAATGTGTGTAGCGTGCGGCAATTGCTGCATTACTTCGTAATACGTTGACGGTGTACAATTGGGAAGATAAACTGATCCTTTTTTTTAGACGAAAAAAATTGTTCAAAATGCAAAATGGAATTCGTTCGTACACGGTGTTGAGTGTTCGAAGAGTATTTCGAGAGTGTTTCGAGGAAAACGCGACTTTGGAGATTGAAAAGTTGAAAATAAACTCAAGTATGAGAAAGTTTAAATATAAACTTTATCTTGGCTCGGGACTTTGCTTATTAACAAGATACAGTATATCGCTTTGAAGGCCAATTAAGATGATCCTAATAAAATCTGTAATAAGAACTCGGCGCACAAATTATTCCACTGGGTGTGACGTATTCGTATTCTGCACGCAATTTATTTATTTTTATTTCTGAGGACCTCTCGCAAAAATACCGCTTTTACAAAAAAAAAAGAGAGAAAAATGCCTCGTCCCACAGTGGCTGCATTAGTGTATTCGCTCACTATTTCATTCATAAGGAATGCTATTATTAGTCCTATATAATTCGATTCATCGTGACATTACATAGTTATTTTCCTTCATATTTACATTGTGTATTATAGCATAGACATGAATTTAGAATAGTCATGTAAGCGCCTAGAATGGATTTATGATTCAGAAAATGCCTTTTTCCAGTAGACATTTTTATTTCGATAACAAATTAGTATTTCATTCACAGTGCCAAGAATTTTTAATATGCGTAGAAAGAAGGAATTGCAAAGCATGAATTTATATTCCCCTGATACGTTGAAAACATTTGAAATTGGAAGCTGTCCGTGGATAACCCGACGAATGATTGTATAAAGCGTAAGTATCGAGCGCCGTAGAACGTCTCAGTAGAACGTGAAAGTGTAGAAATTCCGTAGCATTACCGTAAGCTTGAAAAATCTCGAATCGCGTGATACCTCCGCGATGCAACCCCTGTGCACACATAGGTCGTAGACTCTCAAGATTACGTTAGACAGTAAGATCTATAATTATCTCATCGGCATTCTCGCCCACGCGAAGCATTCAGTCCTTTCGTTCTTTTTATCAATTGAAAAAGATTATTTTTAGATCTAAACATTCGTCGTACCGCGATTCGGTCCTGATTTAAACGAACGAATTCTTCCGAGCTATTGACGAAAAAGTCAACGTACTCTCTGACTCTGTCTCGCGGAGAGTCGCCGTTCTATTCGTAGAATCTATTCTCACGGGCAATATATAAATTTCCGCCCACAAGATATGAACGGGCACGTAAAATAACTCTTGCAAAAATATTGAATCGATTTCAATACAGCGAGTCAACGCGACGATTGTAAATAAATTAAATAACTCAATTTATACCAGGAGAGAGGAGAAGGTGGTATTTAATGGCCACTCATATTATCTTCGTTATTAAGTAACTTATACTAGTAATTATTTCTGGAATTTGTTTAGCAACCTGCCGCTGTGTAATGGCGCTAATTTTCCAATACGCAATAAACATTTGTTATAAGGCATTTTTTACTTGCGCGAATTTCGAAACTTTTTTCAAGATACATCTTAACATTCAATTACACACTTCCTTATTCTTATTAAATTTGAGCGCGTTATATATTATACAACAGGCTTAATACGACCTCCTTGTCAAAATTTTCTCATCAAAGTAGTTATTCGATAAGTTGATTGTGGTTTTATTACTAATTTACATACAGTTTACATTATATGTATTAAAGATTCAATTTTGCGGTCTGTATGCGGAAGGCTTATGTGCACGTTCATATATTTGCATACACTCTGCAACATTTTCTCTTTATTTTAAATAAATATATGATTTTATGACAAAATACTATGTTTTTTAAATTAATTTTCTAAATTTATTCTTGTGATGGGACGTATTATCTCTGTTCCAGTCCGATCCATTGTGCAGAGTCGCTAGATTTTTATAAATAATATTCAATATAATAAATGTATAATAACTTTGAGTCTAAATTCTATTGAAAAGATTAGTGAGCATAATCATTAAATTTCCAATTAAAAATATTGATTATTAACAAAATAATTATTGTATCAAATGTAAATGAGTGACCACCTTCTTCTCTGCATTGAGATTTAGATATCATATCATTTTGATACCTCAATTATGATGCACTTTGGGAATACTTAAAAAGTATGGAAGTTACGTGCAATTGAATTCAATGCTGCAAAGACATAGTAAGCGGAAAAGAAAGCAAAAAAAGAAAAAAACTTTGTGCTTCACTCCGACGATAACCGCATACCCACATATATACATAAATTTTGTCCTTTGACCGTCCAACTTGATTACTTCCGATGAAATCCCTCGTACCTAACGGCTAATGGAGATTTTGTCTCTTGATCAGGCACGCAACAAACCGGCGGATGGCGTGGGTCATGTAAACCAAAAAGGTGCTTCCGGTCAGAAAGCGCCGGCGGCTGGTCAGAAGGTTGCGCCGGGTGCTAAGGGCGCGGCGAAGGGATCGGCCCAGAAGCCGTCAGCTCAGAAAGGCCAAGTGAAAGTGACACCCAAGGCAGCCTCCGTAAAGACCGGTAAAAACAAGAAGAAGGGACAACGACAACAATATGATCTCATCGTTACCATTAATCTGGTGAGTAATGTACCGCGAATGCCATCTCACGCATTTAGGGACGGAACGTTTCGTCCTGAAATTATTATTTCACTTGGACACGAATTTATTTTAATACTTTTAATCCTCTTCTTATTTATAAAGAGATTTTAAAGGAATTAATTTGTTTCTCCTTGAAATATTAGAGAACACAGAAAAAGCGACATGTATTGTTTTTCTTATATTGCCAATTTAAAATGTAAGGGATGAAGGAACCTCTCAAAGATAATACTTATGTCCGATTTTAAGCATTAAATTATTGATAAAACAGTAAAATATATAAAAAAAAATGTTTTAAACAAAATTTTTTGCGTATGTTATAATTATATTGTATATTTAAATTTTTCATATGTGAGGTATTCTGTTGAATTACCATTGCCTCTTAAATTTCAAATAGTACCGATATGAAAAAATATGTATCTATCTTGGATTTTTGTTTAACAATACTTATATTTCAAGAAAAATCTGTTTTGGACAGTTGTGACCAGTCTTGTGTTAACGTATGCCACAAACATTTTCATAATTATACAAGATTATTTCGCAAAATCTCGATTTCCGATCTTAATTTTAATGATGAATTTATTGATCGCTTTGAATTCTATCTTAAGTAAAATATTGATAAAAATGATAAAATTAAATTATAAATATTAATAAATAATGATTAAATTTTTTACAAACTATTTACAGTTTTTTTTATCGTGCTGGTAGCATCATTATTGAATAACGATCAATTTAATTTGTATTATTATCTCTAGCTTCAGTTTACAATTGCACGTAGTTTATAAAAATTGACAATGTATCTAAAATTTACATATAAAATAATATTAGATATCAAGATCCAGCTTCGACCGTTAATTGACGCTACCTATTTGTGTGAATACACTTAAACGATCTAGTTTAAATCATTATAAAGTATTAATCCTTTTTGGAATTATAAGAGATTAAAAATAGTTTTTTTTTAACTTTTATTAAGAATTTAACATTTATTTTCAAAATAGTGAAAAAATTATGAAAAAATTACAGCTTGTTCTATATTGCATTTGAAATACAAAAAATTTGGCGGCAATTTTCTGTCTGCATCATTTATTATTTTAATAACAAGTAAATATGTTCTCCAAGAGAAATGCGATTAAAAATAATGACAAAAATCTGATTTTTTTTTATATAAGTACTTCAAGTAATTAAGATGGTTTATGTAAAATTTGATTGCGATGCAGAGATTAGTCGTTCTGTAAATAAACAAAACTTATTTATTTATTTACAGAACAGTTAAGCTCAGAATCGCGATGACACTTTGCAAATCATCTCGAATACTTAAAGTATTTATACAAAAGATTAAAATTTTTCGCATTATTTTTTAAAATAATTTAATTTTTAATCAGAAATAAAGTAAATAACTATAAAAATGTGTTGTTAAATAAATATATAATGTTATTCACACAATTTTCATATATATAGTTTACTTAAATAATTCAAAGTGTAAATACACACATTTCCAATTTCAATTTATTTTGCAAATACTTGTGATATATTTTTTAATAAAAATCTCGCTCTTTCTCAAATACCTTTAATTATACCTTCAAAATTTTCATTAATTATTAATGTTATCCAACTTTAATCATTTCACGCTTAAAGCCATAGCACATAAATAACTTAAGCAGGAAATCAACAGTTTAGATTAGTTATCATTTATGTTCTTTAACTGTGATTGGCTGATTTGATTACTGCTTCATAAGTTTCATTGTTTCACTGCGTGCCATAGCTTTTAACAAATGACATTTCCTAACCCGTAACCACTCTGGCTAAAAGTATCAAAACGAAGCCTAACTTTGTGATTTTTTTGTGGAAAAAAATGGAAAGGGATAGAGCAATCGGATTTATTTCATTATAAAAATTGTACTTCTCTCTCTTCGCCATTTAAATTTTAGAAAAGTAATTTAAGAAGTAATTATAATTTTAGATTGCAATTCCGCCATGGGAAATTGCGTGGGGTACGTTTGCGCCCCATCAGAGTGAATAAAGGTTAAAAATCACTTGAAATTTCGTATAAATTGAACGGAAATTGAGTTTAATATCTTTCTAAACGTCTTGCGAACGTTAAAATTAACTGAGAAACATCATGCCGTGTGCGAGCAGCTAATTTCGATCAATTATTCAGTCTGCCGTAAAATCATTAACACGATCTTCCCAGACGATTTGCGTGAGTAGGCCATCTAATTATTTCTGTTCGTAGAAGCGAGAGCGCAATTACCGGCGACTCGTGACGGATCGAATCGCGTCACGAGTCGCCTTTGTCAATTGTAGCGTGCGCTTCGCGTAATGCGTGCACATCGGCAATAAATACGACACGATCTGACCCAGTTGAATGCGCGATGAGCGATCGATAAGTTTATGTTCGGTTAATGTAACGCCGCGTACGCGTTGTCAAGACACGTCGAAGGAAAATAACTGTCGTACTGTCATTTAATGGCATTTGGATTGGCATAATTAGTGACAGCTTCTCGATCGCGTTGCTCTATTTTCGGATTACACTTGCAGATGAGACTGTGACAACTTCAAACAGATCTGATATTTGATCTCTATGCAAATTGCGCGTGCTGTGTGCTTTTAACAAATAATTATTCTGCATTCATTACCAGCAACTCGTGTTATTATTATTATGACCATCGCATTTTATACGCCTATCTTGTTTTATTTGTTTTGCATGTAATTTGCTTGTCACGTAGGGGACAATTATTGAATGCGTCCGGTTGCTTAAATCGTACCTCATCAATGTTTCATACGTTTACTTAATATAAGAAAAATTTAGAAAAATATAAAATATAAAATAAATAAGAAATAAGCGATGGAGATAAACGTTTAATAGGTTACAGGCTTTTATTTTGTACGTGATAATAACACCTTAAAAAATTAGACAATCTATATCCTGAACTGATGTTAATTTTTGATAAAATTATGTAGCTGATACTACTGATGTAATCGTGCAGTATATTATATACTAAATTTTTATAGTTTTGTAAAAGATTGTTGTAGAATATTTTACATTTACGTATATGTATAAATATTTCCAATTATTATAAAGATTAATGTACCATTATAAATTTTATTACAATAAATATGTAATATTAATATTACATTGAAGAAATAATAATAAAACTAATAATTGATATGAATAAAAATATGTATTGCATAAATAAATTCAAATGTCTCAATAATATTATTTGTTAATTATTAAATGTTTGATCTCTTTTCAATTTATTAATTATTAATAAAATAGCTATTAACTAATGTTTCCTTATAATTTAATTTAATTTAATTTGAGTTACACAATGGTACGATTTAGGCAATTGGTCGTCTAAATTATATAATTATCTTTTGCAACATAATGCAAAAAGATTTATAATAAATTTATTTGTTGTTGGTGAAAGATTAAACATTGTAATAATAGATACCTGAAACATTAGTTACAATTTCTAACGTTCATTTGCATACCAAATCATATTTAAATGGAAATATAATAAAAATAACTTAAATAATACGCATTCTATAACTTTTTTCTACATAGTTAAATAAAGAAATATCCGTTTATTGAGAAAAATTTTATTTTTTTTAATAAAAATTTTTAATAAAAAAATAAATTGTACAAGAGAATTTTGATTTATATATGAGAATTATTCTCGTTTTTTAATTGATTTTTTTTTATTATTCTAGTTTACAGCAAAAAAATTTTATAAAACAGACAAGGTATTTTTTTTTTAGATTTTTGGGTGGTGAAAATAATCCTGCAAATCAAATTTTACCAGCACGTCAGGTTTCTAAAATAATTGAAATTTAATATCGTGAAAAAGTGGCTTTTTGCGATATTTGAGATTTTTTTTGTAAAAAACGTTTAACGTTATCTAGGAATTCTGATCACATGTCATGAATATATATTGTTCATCCCCTATAAAATGTAAATGTTTTCTTTCGATATCTTATTTTCTAGCTATGCTATGAAAGATTAAAGCTTATAGGAACTATTTCCGAGATAGCTACGATCGACGACTTAGCCGTCGAGAGATAGTGGAAGGAAAATGATTTTATCATTATTTGTCCTCTTAGAGGAGAAATACAACTGTTACCTGAAACATTTTTTTCGAAAATATATTTATTTAATAAAATCTATCAAAATAACTTACACTATGTATGTGCTATCAATAATCTTAAACTATGAAAATTATAAGTACATATATATGACTTTATTATCATATAATAGATGGAATATTTGCTATCTGAGCAAACTCTATACTTGAATCCTTCATTATAAGGCTAAAAAGTAAGATATCGAAATAAAAATTAACGCATTTTATTGGGGATAAACAATATATTGATGACTTCTGATCAGAATTTCAAAATAACATTGCTCTTTTTTATAAAAAAAGTTAAAATGTTAAAATAGGCATTTTTTACATATTAAACCTCAATTATTAAACCTCAGAAATCTGGAATGCTGGAAATTTATTCGCGGCATCGTTTCTAAAAATCTTTAAGAAACACGTCTTGATTCAAAATAATTAAAAAAAGTATTTTTTTTGTAATTAGTATTATTCGTTGGAAACATACAAAGTGATTTCGAATGGCTAAATTAGTTTATCGTAGCAGGACAATTAAATTTATAACCTCAAATAGTATTGTATGTGATTATATATTTTCTTTTATTGACATAGTGTACTATTTTATTAATATTTTTGCTATTATAATCCTATTTATACTAAATCGGTTTATTATGTCTGAATACTTGCATAAGTTTATGGCAAAAGGCATTTTGTATTTCTGTTTAATCGGTCTTCGTTAAAATTATTGCGTTGAATTTTTAATATACCCAAGTGTCAATTTAATGTGATGCGATTTAATATGAAAATAATGTTATTTTAAAATGTGAATTCTAAGATAGAAAAATGAATGAAGTGTCGACACACTACGTGTCAACATAATTTTACCGAAGAAAGAATTCTCCCATAATTTGTGTTAATCTTTTATGTCGATCTTTTGCATTTATCTTTTGCACAATTACATTTGTGTTATTTTCAAACATATTCATCTTGCGTTGAATTGAAATTCAAAAATTTGGGCGGACCGTGTTACATGTGTCAAATTTAACACAGATTTTTTTTTACCGTGTAAAAACAAATGCGGGATTCCAAGAACAGGAGTACACGCGGGTCCTTCAAAAGGCGAGAGAAAAGTATTGACGCTTGAGATCATCGAAAGTATTTTAATTAAAGACAAAATGGCGCGAGCGATTGCCGGAAGTTCATTTTTACACTCATTGTCGCGCACAATGACACAAGCAAAATATCTGTCCACGCTGTAACGGTAGAAAAAGGGAAGGGAGGTAGTCATCTAAGCGTCTAATCGTAGAGGGGACCTGGTAGTTAAAAACAGACTAAGGTTGCCAAAGTCTCAAACACACGCGCCTTTGTCATCGCGCGGACATCTGCGTTCATCTCGCAGCTTCGCGATACGTTGGCGAGTGTTCCGGAAGCCGTGGCGGCAAGCGCGTGTCTTCTCCTTCGTCTTCGCGAGGTGTACGCGAAGTTAACGTGCGTGTGCAAAGCTGAAGAGAGGAGCAAAGTGACGATAAAGAGAAGACGGAACCGGCCGGCGCATTTCCTCGACTTTATCGGATCGAATAATCGTGGAGACGCGCGAAGTTTATACACTCCGAGCGCTCGTACATATTTCTCTCTATGCCACACGTCGGCTATTTTTACTCATCCGTGAGCTATCACATCCTCGAATAGTGTCGCCCGTGTGATTGCCGTGGAATATATCCGACGTGATCGTCGGATCGCTCTCGACGTTTCATTTTACCGGAAAAAACGACGGCGAAATCTGTCGGTCTTGAAGCCGCTTCTCATCTCGGTTCCAAACATCGCCTTCTCGACTTTACCCGTCCGAATAAACGAAATCATGATCGACGGCGGCGATGGCGAGAGGTCTGAGCGGTCTTCCGGATATATCGTATCTCTCCATCTCTATCCTGACTTTCCCGGTTCTTGCCAGCAACGGCCTTGAGAGAGAGCTCGTAGTCGATAAATATTAGTTTGGTTCCGAGCGGCTTTCAGCGGATCCATCGCGGCATGAATATATGCGTCGATCTCGGGAGAGAGCGATAAAAGTGCAGTTTGCCGTTTTCTTCCTTCCCCCCCTCCCTCCCCCCTTTCTATCCATCTATCTATCCATCTTGCTTTCTTTCTTTTTTCTTACGCATCGACAGAAACGTCGTACGTGACGCGTTTGCAATGGAAGCGAGATTCCGTCGGTCTCGATTCCGGCGACTCGACGGTAATCGCGACGAGACCCAGATGTAATTACGCAGAGTCCACGTAGCTACAGAATTTACTCATTGTCAGTCTCGTCAACGGACACTTCCGGCACGCGTTTCTCAGCGCGTGACCCTCGATCATGGCGGAGACAGAAAAGAAATACACGCACGCGTATGGACAGCTGCGTAGACTGACCAGCACGATAGACGGTCAAATTAGGCAGTTGTGCGTAAGTAGAAATCCGTACGTATATCTCTTCGAACGGCAAGAGTCTCTCTAAACGTGTGCGAAAATTAAAAAAGAAATTCCGATCCCGTAGAAATCGTGAGAGCATCGCTGAAATAAAGCTTCGCGCTCGGGCAAGCCGGTTGTGCCGTTTTGTCACGGTATACTCGCTATTATACGTTGCGACATGTTATTATTAATAATTCATTACACGACCTCCCTTCGCGTCGGAGTTTCTAGCGTCGGGCATCTCGCCAAAATTTCTTCAATATCTTCTCTGTATCATACGAGAGCAGATCATAGTAGATCTGGTAATTAGAGCAAGGTCATTCGCCTCATAATTAAGAGGCGGTGGCTGCGCTCAGCGGAAAAGTGGTTTTGCAACGGGAGCGTCCCGTTTGGACCACGTCGCAATTGACCACCAGCCGTTCGTAGCGCGATATATACTCGTATTTCTCTTGGGATGGACTAGTCGGCAAATTTTATATTAAATTAGCCAGTGATGTGGACAATTGGGTGTCACTCCATCCGCAACTGTTGTAAGCTTCTTTAATGCGATGGGTTGATACATTCAGATCCGACAGCAGAAACCGAGGGCAGAAAGCAATCGCATTGAAGAATCTTGCAACAGTTGCAAAGCTGCTTTTCCATCTGAGCGCAACCAATATCTTTAGATGCCGCTTAGTGCATGCATTCACGTATAATTTAGAAACATAATTCGTAAGATGCAAGACGAAATTGTTTTATGCACACGAAATGATAGGGCGTTTGTCCTTTTCTCTGTTTCAGTCCGAGTATGGACTCACAGAAGATCAGGTAGCAGGTGAGTTGACGATAATTCAATAATTATAAGATGAATTATAAAATGATTAATGATCATAATTAGTATTTTTATAATCTAACTAAAAACTTGTGATATTTTTGAAATTTACTTTTGATACTTTATATTGCACACTATACAAAATACTTTTTGTATGACTAACAATTTTTCAAAGTAATTAATGTCTTTTTTATTTGCACAAATGATTGTTATTTTATTTATTTTGTTCGCGTAAAAATAATATTTTAAATTCGCCATCAGTTACACGAGAGATATGAAATTGATTGCTATGTGATACAATTGTGCCTGCCAGTTGGCAGCAGTTTTTCCTGTTTACCTAATATCTCGAGGCTGAGTCATTTAAATTAAGAGTGTTAGAAATAATTTAAAAGGCACGACATAATAAATTCAAAAGATACCGACGATGAAAGTTGCTTTATTAGATGATCTAAACGAGTAAACTCGCCGAGGATGAATAATGCGTAGTTCGCTACACGCGGATCGCTCGTTACTTCTAATGACATCATCGTTTCACACGCGATGATATTGATTATACTTCACCCACGATCTACATTTGCATTCTTTTAGGTATAATTTTGCTTTTTATAATAATACTGGAGAGAAGTGAGATAGAAGAATCAAGAAAACCTTCACGGATCAATTTACATTCTCATAATTATACATACAGGGTGAATCACGAAATAGTTGAGTCAGCTTTTTACCCTATGAAACAATTGACTGCACGTTAAATGATTTACGAGAAAACCGTCTGAAATCGATCCGATTCTCTTTGATTGTACGTTGTTAACTCTTAAACATAGAACATCGGGCGCCATCGTAAATACAACATATGAGTCTGAGAGACCCATGCAACTTTGAGAAGTTATAACTTTGGTTCTAATAAATTTTTTTTTTTTTTTTTTTAATGAAACAGATATGTTTCATAAATATGATTAAAGCATTGCCGCAAAATGATTTATTGTAAAATTATTAAAGAAAACTCTATCATTGCAAAAAATTATATAAAATTGAAAAATTGTGAAAAATTTATTTTTTTTATTAATTAAATCATATTTTTCCAGTAAAAAATTTTTAAGGGTTTTATAATATCATATTTTAAAGCTAAAGAGTGATACTTTTAAGAAAAAATTATAGCATTAGCATTTCTTTTAAATTAATTACGTAACAAAAAGAATAGGATGACAAAGAATTTTACTTTCGTGCTATTTGAATTTTAGTTCAAGCTAAAACTGGTCAATGTGGCGATAGTGGAGATCTCTAACTCTCCCCCCCTCCCTCCCTCCTAGTCCGACCTTCTTTCTCGTCCCTTTTCATAAGCGAAATTTCGTATGAGTCTTTCAAACCCATATACTGTGCTAAAGATCAACACCAAAATTTATTAGAAATACATATTTTTTTATATGTATCCAATTTGAGATTGAAAACAACTCTTCAAAGATAATTGGTACTTGTTTTTGAGCAATTATATCAAGAAATTTTAGTATATAGAAAAATATCTGAGATAAAACTTTTATAGTTTTGTATGTATTTTATAACTTTGTGTATTTAGATTAAAAAAAATATTTTTCAAAATACGACCCCACTCTACGTGATAAGCGTTGCATACAGAAACAATAGATGATGGACATTTTCAGTTTTCTTTTTTTTTTCAAAGATGCAATTTTGTAAAATAATTTTATAATATGTGGCGAAATAAATGGCATAAAATTTTCTTTAATTTTTGTTTTTAATAAAAATGCAAGTTTTATAAAAATAATAAGAGAAACGGGATATTTTGAAAAATATTAAGTTTTTGAAAAATCTAAATACTTACACTGTTATAAAGTACACAGAAAAAAGTAAAAATTAAGACATTTTTTCGTATTATTGTTTCATTGAAAATTGTTTGAAACCATGTATACTCTTTAGTAACTTACTGACCAAGTCTCACTCCTTAAATTGGATACACATAAAAAATATGTCACTTGGATTTTTGTGTTTAACAATATATTTCAAGAAAAATTGAATCGGTTTATTCGGTTTCGAGTAGTTGTGACAGATTCTTTGTAAGTCGATTTGACATACAGACAGTAATTTGTTTTATAGAATTAAAAGTTAGGTCAATCCAGCCTGTACATATGTATATTAATATATAAAAAATATAGAGGAAAGTCGTCAATACCGACATATAGATGTCTTAAAGCAACCCCCTTGTTTCTTTAAAACTAAAGTTAGCAGTTTTTTGACACCTCAATTAATACTAATAAAGTTATAATCTGCTTAGATAAATAAAAAATAAAAGCCTGGGATTCACAGGCCTTGACTTTTTTAAATGTAAAATTTGTTAAAAACAAATTCTTCAAAAACAAAAATAAAATGTGCACGTGATTTTCGTTTGCAAATTGCATAGTTTAAACGATTGTGGGTAACGTAATATGATTAATAATACTACATTATTTTATAAGTTTATAGTGTCCTAAAACTATTTTATTTATATTTTTATTTTTCTCGTGTTTTTCATAATGTGCTTTTAAACATAAAATTGGGGTGCAGGGTAAATCAGCATACCTGTCGACAAGACATTATAAAATAGTATAAACCATATAGAACAGAATGAAATGTACAACATTGTGATGTCTACTTATTAAATTTATTAAATTAATATAGCGTAACTTAATCTTTATATCGCGCTACATGTTGCGTGCGAAACAATATAAGGTATTTATATAAGTTAGCAAAAACTGTTTTACAGCGAAAGGCTTTTAGAAGATCCCCATGTATGTACATTATCTTGTATTTCATTGCTATCATCTATAAAGACAGTTTCTAGTTTGTATTTGTTTCCAAAGTTTTTTTTTAATTTTTGTTTAAGAAATATAATTTAAAAACGAAATAGTCGGTATTGACGACCTCTTTATATTCCAAAAAGCTATAATTTTTTATTTAAATTATATAAATATAAAATATTTATAAACAACGTTCAAAATATTTTATTCTTTTTTTAATTGTTAAATAATTAAGATGTTAATTGATGAAATTATTTTGCGTAAAAAGTTGTATGTAAGACAAGTTACACCGATCTGAAATTAACAATTTAAGTACCATAAAAAAGTCCATTTTAAACGAACTATAATTTGTGTCAAAATTCAGAATAGAATTCTATTCATAATTTCACGTATCTTGTTTTACAAAAGATATTTGAAAAATTAGAATACATAATTGTGGAAAATATATACGTCTTTAAAATGCATTTAAATGCAGAGGACATACAAATAGGATTCTATCACGAAATCAACGCGGATTAATTAATTTAGAAAAATTAATTAATCTATAGAAATGATTAATATAAAAATAAAGCAAACTGAATATGTATACTACGTGTTTTCATCGGGCTTCGCAATTAACAATTAATTAGTGCATAATGAGATGCTTGAGAAATCATTTCACTGGACAATAACCATTTGTCTCTAGTACGGTAATGATCGGCACGATAACGACGAGAAATTCCATTATTTCAGAATTCAAAGAGGCATTTATGCTTTTCGACAAGGACGAAGATGGCACGATTACGATGGCGGAATTAGGGGTTGTCATGCGGTCTCTCGGTCAAAGACCGTCGGGTGAGTAATTTGCTCCTCACGAATTTCGAATGCGTCCGAGATGCCATCTCGTGAATCTCCGGAACAGCGACGTATAAAGCAAGCTGGTAATACACTTCTTTCAGAGACGGAACTGCGCGATATGGTGAATGAGGTAGATCAAGATGGAAATGGTACCATCGAGTTTAACGAATTTCTGCAGATGATGTCGAAGAAGATGAAAAGCGCCGACGGAGAGGACGAACTTCGCGAGGCGTTCCGGTAATAAGCTCTATATAAGAACTTTGAGTGCCTAATTATCCTTAGAACAATTGCATTGAAAAAAAAATCTCTCGACGCAATTTTCGCCTGCGAAGAGAATTGTGCTTTTGAGATGCAGATAAGTCTATGCAATTTAGCACTTTGCTCGATTTTCTTTCAGAGTGTTCGATAAGAACAACGATGGCTTAATATCTTCGAAAGAGTTGCGACACGTAATGACGAATCTTGGTGAAAAGCTCTCTGAGGAGGAGGTCGATGATATGATTAAGGAGGCGGATCTAGATGGCGACGGAATGGTCAACTACGAAGGTAACATTTTGTTTTGCCTAGATGTTTATTCTATAATAGATTTAGAATTTATTCTAAGCGATATAGATGAATTGTAATTCATAACATATTAGAAAAGATATATTAATATAATGTATCATGGATATGTTGCTATTAGTTAGAATCTCAATTCTATCTATATTTCAATTCTATTCAATCTATATTCGAGTCATTTGATAATGGAGTGAATCTTAATATCTGCTGTTTTTGTTAATTGTAATTTGCGAGCAATAATTTGACATAAAGAATAGAAAATGATACGGAAGAAGTATGAAAAAAATGAAAAAAGAAGTACATATTTATTAATATGATACGATGTAGAATTCTATTAAATCTGGCGAAAATTACGAATTTTATATTTTTTATATAGTTTACAATTTAATTTAGAGTAAAAATTATAAAATTATAAATACAGTAATAAAAATAAACTGTGCGAATGTTACATATACATATATTTTTAGCAAACATTGAAATTAGCAATTAATCAGAATATAATGATGAGATGCGAATATTAGAAGTATCTAAATCAAATATTTGGGAATTCAAACGAATCGAATCTTTTTAATTCGAATTAAATTGAATTTGAATCAAATTCACCTGGTTTTACATCACATTTAGATATAATAAAGTATTTTCAATTACAGATCTCTTTTAAGTAAAAATGTACAATAGATATTAAACAATAAATGTAAGAGTATTATACTGATAAATGAGCATTAAATACATGTACAAATTACAATGTTACTAAAGTATACTTTAATACTTTAGCGCACTTCATGAAGAAAATTTAATGAAGCAATATAAAATTTTGGTCTAAATTCTTTATAAAATAAAATAATACTAATACTATAATATACTAATGCTAATAAATTTTTAGTTAAAATTAAGTTTTCTACTTAAGTATTTGCAAGTTAATTTCTAATATCAATGTTTAAAAACGTTTATAATATTTAGGATTATTAAATTTTAAAAATCTTAAAATTTCTTAAAGCGTGTTGAATTATTCATTTTTTTTATTATTTTAAGACTTATTTGAACTATCTTAATTCTGATCCACATATATATAATAAGTTTTAATAAATTCTGCTGAATAATTTTATTACATTGATTGCGTTCATTGATTTTTATTTTAAACTTTACTTAATTCTTTGTAATGTTAATATCTTGTAATGAATTCTTAATGAAATGATACTGCAATGGATCAATTGAAAGAGATTTTCATGTGCAATTCAGTCATATTTCAATGTTATTCATTACAATTTCAGTAGAATATTTCTATCAAAGTTCTCTATTTTTTTTCTACAGAAGGTTTTCAGAGTTTACAGAGTTAAACCTCGTTTTGACACATCTAGATATTTATGTCGATTTAAAATATGTAACATTTGTATAATTGCTTTATCATAGATTGCATAGATTATTAAATTGTTAGCATAGGTGAAATTATACACTGGATTATGCTAATTAGGACCATTCATGTTTCAGAATTCGTGTCGATTCTAATGTCGAAAAATTAGTTCGGGGATCGCGAGAGAAGGTATAGATTCAGACATACCAAAAGTAACGCAGGATCCTCGACGGAGAAAAAATAAATGGATCCGCCACTCAAGTTCCTCGACTGCGTAACGAGAAGTCGTTTCATGTTCCCCATGAAACTACCGTATCCGAGGCCGTCAGGGGAAGAATTAAAAGCTCATCGACGACCGATTGACCGCGGCATGTATGACGCTATGGGATCGCGTAAGCGAATCGCGTGATCGAAATTGCGCGATCATACCA